>NC_050452.1:54703250-55003250 GCF_903995425.1 Onychomys torridus | reverse complement strand
AGAAGTTGATTGGGACTCACTAGGATAGCGTCAAGGGTCAACATGGTGGTATTCCTTTCTGAAGACTTTAGAGGATCAATGTCTTTAATCATTTTCTTTCTACAGAATTCAGTTCCTTGAGGCTATAGCACTGTTATTGCCACTTTTTCTATCTATAAGCTGAAGGCCATTCACCACTATTAGAGGTTACTTGTTCTTTATGGCTTATATATTCCTTCAGTCTTCAAAGCTAACACTGAAGAGCTGAATCCTTCTCAGGCTTCAGGTGTAACCTTTCCACCTCATTTCTTTCTCACCATACCTAGGAATGGGGGACTCATGTACATATTAGAACCACATGAATAGGGCAGTATACACTGCTGATTTTAAAGTCTACAATCTTACTCATATTTATTGTGTTCTTTTTCTCATATAGGGATAGATTCCCAAGTTCTGCATATTAGGAAAATGAATATGTTTTGAATTCCATTATTCTGCCTTTTGTAGAGCCTCAATTTAATTTGCTGTCAGATTCTGTGGCCTATACCTCCTTTCTGCTTTCTCATCAAGCCTCTCCTGTGTATAATAAAGTCTGCTGCTTCTAGTAATCCACTTCATGGATGTGTTGGCTTTGCCACATCTTCCCAATTCTCTCAAAATCTAATCAAGTTCTTCATAAGCTAGGAAATTTCAGTGTCTTCCACTGCCTAAGATAAAGTTCAAAATCCTCATGAATGCTTAAAGATTGTTTCCCCTCTCTCCTTTATTTCTTCTCTCACATTCAGAGTTAAAGTTGTGTTGTATTTATTGCCTTGAGTTTTCATTTCCTTTTCCATACTGACCACATTCTGTCTCTCAGCTGTTAAATGTGTCAATTTAATATGTCCAATGAACCAGCGTGTCTGGTTTTTAGTACTGTCTTCATGTTAATGATCTGCCACAGAACAGACTTCTACCATAAAATATTTTTTACTCTATTATCCTTCTGGTTTGGGTCTGTCTACATTTCTCTGTATCTCTCTGTCTCTTTCTTCTTTCTTCCCTTTGTCTCCTGCAGTGGAACTTTCTTTGGACTGTTAGCCCCCAAGTAATGACATGGAGACTTATTATTAGTTTTGAAAGCTTGTCCTTAGCTTAGGCTTGTTCCCAACAAATGCTTATAGTTTAAATTGACCCATTTCTATTCATCTGTGTTCTGCCATGGTGTTCTTTACCATTTCTCCATTGTCCACCTGCCTCTGCATCTCACTGGCTTAATCCTGTGCAGCTCAGATGCTTACCCTGTTTCTCTCTGTCACCTGAAGTCCCACCTATTCTCTTCTGCCTGGCTATTGGCCATTCAGCTCTTTATTAAACCAATCAGAAGGCACCTTAGGCAGAAATATACCTTCACAGTGTATAAAACATGATCTAATGACAGTCTCCCATTCTCTTCCTTCTTACTCTTTCTCTTTGTTTATTTACAGAGTCATAGGTTATAGGGTTTAAAATTTTCCACTTTTGTCTTCTCATTGCCTGAAAGAGTGCTTAAAAGTAGTTGATGTTCAAAATATAGTTTTGGCTGGGCAGTGGTGGCGCACACCTTTAATCCCAGCACTTGGGAGGCAGAGGCAGGCGGATCTCTGTGAGTTTGAGGCCAACCTGGTCTCCAAAGCAAGTTCCAGGAAAGGTACAAAGCTACACAGAGAAACCCTGTCTTGAAAAAAACAAAAATGTATATAGTTTTGGATAAAATAACAAATGAGTGAATGAATAAAATGAAATTGTCCTTTGAGGAGCTATTTATTTTTCATAAGATTAATTAATGAGCATTTGTTTACTATCTATTAATTAATTATGACCATTTGGTATCTGATCTATATATGGCAACTGGGCCATCAATATTTTAATTATAAATAAGCTAATTTTATTTTCTTCCAACTCACTCTGAGTTTTATAAATAGAAGGTGCTCTATAAGCAGCAATTGGGTTGAATTTCTAGCACTCTTTCATGACAGGCATGATTGGTCAAGGGTAGAATTGTGGAATTGAGTGTTATCAACATAATTCCATCCTAAGCGTCTGATTAGCTGGCTGCAGAGGGTCAGGTTAGTGTAATATGTAAAGCCAAGCTACTAACATCTGATGAGAAAGTGATGATAGAACTAAGAATGTGAGTGAGAGATGAGAAAAGACTAGGTTTTCCATCATGAAGTAATTTGGTTACAACACAGAAGATTCCTTCTCTACAAGATACACTGGAGTAGAGACATGGACACAACATCCTTCCAAACACAGGCATTCGAGATCAGTTCCATGGATGTGGAATGGGTGCTATATCCTGCAGGAAAGCACTCTAGGCTGAGTTAGTGCTTGAGATACTTAGGTTACAATGACAGCATAGTGTTGTGGAATATTCTTTTTGTACACTGTAAAGAAGCGTCACTCTGATTGGTTTAATAAAAAGCTGAATGGGCAATAGATAGACAGGATTTTCAGGCACAGAGGGTGCTGGAGAGGCGAGAAGACAGAGAGGAAGCAGGAAAGCAGGATGGACAGTGCATAGATGAGGTAAATGAGCATCAGGATAGCACATAGATAAGTAGAAAGAGGTTAATTTAAGTTGTAAGAACTAGCTAAAAACAAGCCTAAGTTATTGACCAAGGTTTCATAATTAATAATAAGTCTTCATGTCATGCTTTGGGAGTTGGCTGATGGTACAGAGAAAGACTACAGGACAGGTGACAGGTAAGCTGATTCCTCATGACTTATTATCATATGCCATTCTTTCATATGACATGGATACAGTTTTATATTACAGTTTGGTTATATGTCCAAGGGGACTTATAAAGTTGATAGATGCCTTTTACCTGATCAACCATAAAACAAACAAAAATCTTTTACTGACTTGTGTACACTGCACATTTCATACTTGTGTTAATGCAGATATGTCTGCCACCTTTAAAGGTTTGTGTGTTTTCAGAGCAAGGGGACCAGGCACCATAGAAAATGGGTGGCCCAGTTGATCCAGCCTCCCAGAGTGCCTCTTTTGCAGTTTTCTCAGAATTCTACATCCAGAATAGGTTCAAGGCTGCTGTTTGAGATGGTCTAGTATCAAAGACTACTCAAGCCATGACTACAAATATGCCTTTTGCTTTCCCATTGCACAGAGACTAGACACCTGTGGTCAGAAAATTCTTCTATCCTGCCTTGCCCAGTAGTCCAGATGAATCTCTCCTACCCATGCTCCCACAGCTACTTATAAAATAATTTATAAAATATAAAGCTCAGAAGCTTATATCAACTACAAACTGTATGGCCCATGGCTTCATCTTCTTGTTATCTAGCTCTTTCACCTTAAATTAACCCGTTCCTATTAATCTATATGTTGCCACGTAGCTGTGGCATTACCAGTCTGCTGACATCTTGTTGCTCCTTTTGTGGTGGCTTGCATCTCTTTCGACTCTGCCCTTGCTTGGATTTCCCACTTGATTGTAAGCTTTCTTGCCATAGGCCATAACCAGCTTTATTTATTATCCAATGGGAGCTGCACATATTCACAGCATACAGAAAGACATTCCACAGCAGACAACAAATATTATGGCTAATTTTTATAAAACTTGACCATTATTCCAATTTTCTCAGGATTTCCCAAAGATATCATTACCCCCAGACAACAGGAAGCAGTCTAGAAAACACAATGCCCACATTCTCAAGAACTGGGGTGGGTGCTTTTTGGTTATTCAGTAGGCTATGGATGTTTGACTTGACATTGTTTAGGGGCACTGGTTAAAAATTGTTATTGGTCATGATAAAAAACATAAACCTGAACAAAGGAGATTAGAGTTAGAGAGTTCTTTCTGAAGGGAGAAAGGGGGTATATCGTATAGAAATGAGGGGACAAAAGTGTGGATTGTTAAGTTTGCTTTTGAACAACTACTTATCTCAATTATTTTATATTGGAATGGATTTTTTATATTGATACAAATTTAAGGTTATTTTTGTTATACTGTATACATGATCACTTCTTGTTTAAAATATTGTACCTATGCAGCTCATTGAAAAATGTAAAGTTCTAGTCCTTAAAAGCTATTTAGAATAATAAATAAATATAGGTTAATAGTTAGTCATTTATAGCAATCAAACTCATAGTCATGTTAAATATGTTTTCAAGGTCATACAAAGATATATTTTATATGGATATGTGATCTTCAAACACTTTAAAGGCCTACAAAATATGGCATTTAAAATGTTTTAATAACATAAGGCTTTCATTACAGTGAGACACATATGCTCCTGGCAGCATCAATTTACTTCAAAAAGGGATGATGGTCATTGAAGAACCTCCATATGGAGTTTGATTCCTGTGTGACAAAAGCTAGCCTCTGGACAAAGAAGCTGCTCTTGCCTCAATTGCTTACAGCATGCTATCCAAATTGGACAAACAGGACACAAAGAAAAGGATCTGCCAAATTGCCAAGACAAGGTAGGACAGTCCTTCAAAATTCCTGCTTCACAGAAATATCTGTCAGATATTCTAGACCTATAGGCTGAAGATGGATGTGCCAACATTACAGAGGAATCTTGAGTGAATATCCAGGCAGTCAGCTGTTTCTGTCATTTCTTATAGTTTTGGAAGTTGCTTGCTCTGCACTTTCTGTTCACTAAGGCAATATTATGTTTTTCTCAGATCTTTGATGGGGTTGAAGACTAGATAGAGTTTCCCTTAGTCATAATAAAAAGAAAATTAGGTACAAAACTCTAGACTCATCAAGAGAGGATAGTTGATGGAGTATTTTCTTTGAATTTGACAAATACAAATAGACATTTTGATTGTATTCTTACCTGATAATTGTTCTTATTGTATATAGTTTTATTGTGTTAGAATTAAAAAAAATGAAATTCCTTTTTATTTAGATCAAAAATGGGAAATGTTGTGGAATAATCTTTTTGTATACTATGAAGAAGTGTCATTCTGATTTGTTTAGTAAAAACTGAACTGTCAGTATCTAGGTAGTATTTCCAGGCACAGAGGGGCTGAGAAGAAGGTCTGAGAGGCAAAGAGATATGGAGAAAGTGGGAAAGCAGGATACACAGTATGTAGATTAGGTCAATGAGCACCAGGGAAGCACATAGATTAATAGAAATGGGTTAATTCAAGTTATAAGAGCTAGTTAAAAACAAGCCTAAGATATTGGCCAAGATTTCATAATTAATAATAAATCTCCCTTTGTGATTTGGGAGCTGGCTGGTGGGACAGAGAAAGACTCACTACAGCACAGCTTCAGTTTACATATTTATTTCCAGTGTAAAGACCATACTGAAGAAACAAAAGGCTATTAAAGAATGAATGCTTAATACCTGGGTTCAAGGGACTGGCCAGTTATGTTTTGACTTCAAAGATTATATTTTGTCAAGAGTCTGGTTGAGTACTAAAAATAATAGTTTAAATTGTATGTTTTGTTCTTGAGTCCTCATCATGTTTTCTGGCCATGAGTAATAACTTGTTTATCCTTATTGTATGTCCTTACTGAGTGAGGAGCTGCTGACTGTGGACTAAAGAAGAATCTCTCGTCTTTACTTGCAAAGAATAATGCATCTTGGGCCAGTGGGATTTTATACAGAGAGAGGTGATTTAGTAACAATAATGGATTTGAAGCACAACTCGAAACAGAGAGAATGCCCATGTTCCTCTTGGGTTTTAATCTCTTTCTTTATTGCTTTCATGAGAAGACAAGACACCATACTCTTAGCTCTCCATTTATACCCAGAGGTACAAACTTGCATCAGGGAATGGAAATGAATATTTCCAGTAGTGAGTGAGAGATACTAGCTGTGAATGCACAGGCCTGGTGTCTAGTTTAAAAGTCTTGTCTTCCAACCAAGAGGGGAACAGAAGAGAAGATGGGGAATCAGGCCTGAGTCATGTTCCCAGGATGGCAAAGACCAACTAACTTCCTTGTCTTTCATTAAATCTGAAAAGAATTTGGTCAAAAGATAGCTAGAAGCTTAAAGTCAAACTGAAATGAAGCCAAAACAAGCTTTCTTAGTGGTAGCAAGTCATGGAAGCAGCATGGACATCATTTTCTTAATACTGAATTTGTATTAATACAGCACTGTACAAATGTCCATAGTAAGGCTTTCCCCAGAAATCAAGTTCTTATATGACCCAATTACAAAATTGGAAAAAGTCTTGAGTATCTATGTCTATCTGAAGAGCAGTACAAATGCCAAGAAGGTATAGCAAAGATATTCAACAACCTGCTTCACAAGGGAAATACAAATCATAATACAGTAAGACCTCACCTTACACTTGATAGAATGGCTATAATACATGTGTAGAAACCCTGAGAATATGAAGACATTAGAAACTTGTGCACTTTTGGTGACAGGACAAATATAGTACAGTTATGGAAAATAGAATGGTCTGGCCCCTCCAGTATTAAAATGCAACACCATGTATTACAGAAATTGCACTGTTAGTACATATGCAAAGGAAGCTAAATCAAGATCTTACTTGTGTTCATTTCAACATATCCCACAAGAGACAAGGTGTATGAAACAACCAATAGTTTTTTTTTTGATAGATGGCTATTACAAGAGAATATGTTGTATATAGAAACTATAGAATATTATTCACACTTAAAAGGATCAAATCCTGCTATATATGATATCATGAATGAAACTTGACATTATGATAAGTGTTGAGAGGCAAATACCTACATGAGACAGCTAAACTTGTAAATGCTTGGAACTATAAGGAAATGATGGTTACAGGAAATAGAGAGAAATGGAGAATGGCTTCTATATAATGACTATCTAGTTTCAGATACAGACAATGAGTAAATTCTAGATTCCTAGTGTTGGACTGTATACCTGCAGTTAACTTTTCTTTCCAAGAACTCTTCTTGTGGTGTCATAAAGGATATGGGAAAAGTAAGAACTCAAATTGATGGCCATGCCATCTTTTAGGATTAAGGCCCTTTCTGTTCTTTCAATGATCTACATAGGAATTATTTTCCTGAAGTAGGAGAATGACTGGTAGGCTCATGAGATCTTCATGTAAAGCTGCATCAACTATACAGCAGTGTTCCAAAAGAGAGAAAAGCCTCTGATAAACAAGATGACTTGACTTAGTGATGTGCTTTAGAGTAAACCCTGCATTCGCTGTGGCCACTTCAGATGTAGGAGCTTGGACTTCTATGGATACCTAAGTCTTCAGTTACTTGAGAGTTTGGCTATAGTGGGAAGTATTATCAGAGAGCCACAGCTCTTCTGAGAGACAAACGAGCCAGCCCAGCTTTATAGATGAGAATAGTTTCAGTCATTCAGTGCTCCTTTCCCCCATCCCTGTGGTTGATCCAGCAGGAATTGAACCTCATCTGCCAATTGAACAAGGTGATGCTTACTGTAACCCAAAACATGAAGGTTACTTACATTTCCAACACCAGCTAAAAGCTTGGGGAAAAGCAGAGAACGATTATTATTGCATTTCTCTCTGCTTGGGCTGGAGATAATGAGCCCACTCCTGCTGCCCCTTCACATGCATAATGCCCATTGATGTCAATGAGAGCCCCATGGTGTGCAAGAGCCGTTAGATCACATGTATCATCTCGAAAATAACAAGGACAAAGGGACGCCTTTTTATTTAAACTCGGCAAAGAGAACCTGTGCGGATCCAAGCCTCTCTAGATGGTCCCAATTAAGAAGAAATAATCATCTTCCCGGAGTTGAGTGGTTGCCACCGTTTCAAGGTGAGCTTTTCATGAGGAAAGGATGGAACGGTTCCCGGGATGGTTTTAGGTTTCCAAAGTCACTTCTCCTAGGAGACATGATTAGGAAGTGTCCCCAGTCCTCTCTGAGATTGATCAAAAGCACAGAACTCCTATACATCGGTAGGGACAAGAGAAGAGTTAAAAGAAGAAAGAAAAGGGAAGAAAAAAAAAAAACTTCCCATTTGGGGGAGAAGAAAGATTTCATTTTGAAAATGATTTAATTCCTTTGGGCTTTTTGGTTCTTCCTTTGGAATGAAAGTTTCAGTCCAAATGAGTACCTTCTAAACATAGCTAGTTATTGTGGTAAATCTGGAAACTCGTCCAAAAAATAGGTGTGTGTGTGTGTGTGTGTGTGTGTGTGTGTGTGTGTGTGTGTGTGTGTCTTTCTGAGAGACTTTAAGTAAGTTGATTGGGGGCTTACCTGGAAACTGCACTTTGATTAAGTGGTTTTGATAACTCTGTGTATTCAGGAACTATGTTTGTAGATAGCTTCTACTATAGTGAGCCTTATATATCTCTTCCTTCTTTCCATGCTCTTTGTAAGCTATATTATGAGCTGGCTTAGTCTAGTTTGTGGATTGTATTAGAAGAGATCATAGACTAAAAATAAGTTGAATTACTGCCTGGCATGGGCACTAGGAAGTTTTGGCAGTAGGAGATGTGTAATGTGGTTGATGAGACACACTATTAAATTTTAGAACCACAAAAAGAAAGGAGATATCAATGCCCGCAAGTTCATAGAGCTGGCCTGAGTTAGGTAGAGATGCCCTACACAATGTAATTCCTAGCTATCCTGTGACTCTGGTAAGTTTTCTCCCTTTCCTTTACCTATTCCAACTTTCTTTCTGTTTTTCCATGATCTTCCTCAGTGCCTTTGCAATGGCTGTTCCTCTGTTTGCAAGTCTATTTTTATAGATATCTATACCACCAACTCCATAATCTCCTCTAACTCTGCTTGATTATCACTCCTCTAAAGGCCTTGTGTATGGGAACTTATTGTGGCCTCCCTGTGTGGGTCCCTGAAATCACCTCATCTTGCTTTTATTTCCCCAAATTTAGTGCATCATAGCACACCATATAATTGGCTGACCTCTTGTTCTTATTGGTTCCACTGAATATTTTGATCTGTAATGGAAGCTCCATGAAGGCAATATTCTTTCAATTTCACTCACTGCTCTAGCTCAAGAGCCTTAGAGACAAATAGACCTGAGAAGTCTGGAGGGATGGAAATGGAAAGCTGGTGTGTGTGTGTGTGTGTGTGTGTGTGTGTGTGTGTGTGTGTGTGTGTGCGCGTGTGTGCGCACGCGCGCGCGCACGCACATGCGCGTGCATGCTGTTGAAGATTCAGAGACCAAATATTTGGACAGATCTTAGCTGCAAGTTCTCTTTCCATTTTAGACCTTTGGGAGCTTCAACCTTCTCAATACCTGATGTTTACAAAAGAGCTTGAGGCCTCCTGTGCTCCAATTTCAGTGTTTTGGAATTCTTTTCTGGCTTCATTTATTTATTGCTGGCAATCCAAAAGGAGCAGGTATACCAAGGGGAAGCACTGCCTAACTGTGCACATTCATTTCCCCCTTGAAACTGTTCAGTAATGGTAAGAGCTGTCTTGTACCGAGTGCTCAGTATATCTAAACATAATCCTTCCAAACATCCTAAATGGGTGACATTGCTATTCTCATTTATACTTGGAGAGCAGAAGCATAGAACCCTTAAAATGTAAACACTTACTTAAGGTCACATCATCAGGAATAGTGATGCCAATTTTTTTTTCACAGAAACTATAATAGTGACCACAAGACTTTATTCCCAACTCTTGAAACAGTTGTTCTTACAGTTATTCATGGCATAACATTTTGAGGATTTATGTAAAAATGTTGTAACTATTGACACATTTTTTATTTAAGTCAGGGCACTTGTTTCAAAACAGAAATCAAGTTAGATTATTATTTTCTGGGGTGTGTGTGTGTGTGTGTGTGTGTGTGTGTGTGTGTGTGTATACTCATGAGGAGGTTAGGTTAGGGGAAGGTTATGTGTCTTCCATGATTGGTTTATGTCTTTATTTTTCAAGACAGGGTCTCCCTGAAGCTCACCATATTGACCAGGGTGGCAGGTCAGTGAGCTCTTGGAATCTGCCTGTTGCTGCTTCCACAGCTGGGGTTGCAGGACTCGTGGCCATTTCTAGATTTTTACATGGATGCTGGGGATCTGAATTCAGGCCCTTTTGCTTTCATAGCAAGCACTCTTCCTGACTGATCCAGTTCCTTAGCTCTCAAGTGTGGCTTTTTTTTTTTAAAGAGAAAAGGAAGATACTAACAAGCAGAATAGATTTCACGATCTTCTAGGTTAAACCTGGAGGTTGTACAGCAATAAAATTACTTGCATTGAGATAGTCCCTGCTCCCATGTGTCTGTGGATTGTAGCATGATTATTGTCTTAGTTAGGGTTTCTATCACCATGACACCATGACCATGGCAACCCTTACATATGAAAACATTTCATTGACTTACAGTTCAGTGATTCTGTCCATTATCATCATGGTAGAACATGGTGGCATGCAGACAGATATAGTGTTGGAGACTTAGCTGAGAGTCTTACATCTTGCAGGCAATAGGAAGTGATCTGTCTTACTGGGCATGGCTTGAACATATATGAGACCTCAAAGCCCACCTCCACAGTGACACATGTCCTCCAACAAGACCACACCAATAGGCCATACCACCTAATAGTGCCACTCCCTTTGGGGACCATTTTCTTTCAAACCACCATAGTTACGCTTTACTTTATAGTTAATAGTCCACTTATAATTGAGTACACACAATGTTTGTTTTTCTGGGTTACCTCACTCAGGATGAGATTTTCTAGTTCCATCCATTTGCTGGCAAATTTCATGATGTCATTGCTTTTAACAGCTGAGTAATACTGTGTATATTGTGTAAATATACTACATTTTTGGTTGGGGAAAAAGGAAGGTAGGGGAGGGACTGGGAGGAAAGGACAGAGTGGAAACTGCAGTGAGGATGTTACAAAAGAAAGAAAGAAAAATAAAACAAACATACAGAAAATGCTTGCATTGTGTTATGGAGCAGGGTGACATTCTGAACTCTGCCCTGAGTACTGAGTATAGACATGGCATCCTCACAGGTGCTGTACACAGGCATGGCCACTGGAACAACTGTGACTTTGGCACCTCTGGACAATGGATTTGTGCAAGAGGATCTTTCCTTGCTTCCTCATCAGGAAGGTTTCTGCACACGACCCTCTTTGTGTCATCCTAAGAAAGTCTGAGTTAGTGCAACTGACAGGTGGAAGCTGGGTTGTAATGCTCTATTATCCTGGCATCAAAAGAGACTGAAAAAGCAAAAATTCAACGTTTTCAAATCCTATTGGTACACGTTCTTTGTTCTCCCAGCTTCCAGGAAGAGAATCCTTTCCTATGTCTTGTGAAATTGAGGTTTCAAAGGACAAAGGAGATGTTCTTAATGGATAACTAAAGGGACTGCTTTGTGTACCCCCAAATCTGTATATTATCCACAAGTGTGGCCAAATTCTATGTGTTAGAAAAATCATAGCCTCCCAAAACATGAGTACAGATAGTGAAAGCAACAAGCTTCTCCAATTAGTCTCTTATGTAGCCTGATGTTTCCAATCCCCAGAATTCTTATCTAGTTCTAGTTGCTTATTTTTCAATACAAGGGCCAAGAAAGAATTTTACTTTTTTTGAAAAATAATACTCCTTTCTTTTCTCTCTTCATAAACTTTTCCATTGATAAGTGTTGAAGACTGAACTGTATCTGCCTTAAAGTTATTTTCAAGTTCTAATCCCCATAAGGTCAATGAGACTTTATTGGGAAACTTGTCCTTGTACCTGTAAACAACTTAAGATGAAGTAAAACTCATCTGGGGGTACAATCTAATCCGAGATCAGAAGCACCTGCATAAGAAATAGTAAAGATACAGATATACAGCATAGGGAGGATGCTGTGAAGAGGTACAGGATGCAGGTCTACATGAGAACAGAGGTAGGAGGTAGAAAAATGGGTGTGAACTGAAATTCAGGGGTTGGAAAGAAGCCACCCCTGTGTGAAACATCCTACAAGGCAATTGACTAAATAAATCTGCAGAGAATGTGGAGAGGTGGAAGGTTACAGAGCCAAATTATCTTAAGCCATCTTAGGTTCTAAAAAGCCATTTATTGCTCACCTTGTTGCATAACTGAACACCTGTGTGACCTTTCACAATCTACACACACATTCTTAGCTTTCATCAACTCAAAGGCCAAGAATGGCATTAGATAACCTCTAACATATAGCAGCGATTTCTCCTCTTTGTAGTGACCAGCTTACCTGATGTTCCTATCTGAAAAGTTCCTTGATGTTTGACTTTTTCTCTGTTTCTATAAAAACTTTATTAAACTATTACAGCGTTAGAATAACGTTAACCCAAATCTGTGTCCAGGCCATGGTCATTCATTATTTGTCTCTAGAATAAACTGTCTTTTAGTCTATTTGAGTTGATAGCTAGGTAACCAGGTGGTTTGACCTAGTAGAAAGTTATTCTTCTGGATATTAGAAGTTCAGACAGTCATCCTGTCTGAAGTAATACACCATGGCAACCTCAGTAAATTAATAAAAGCCTTTCGCAATGTATTTGGAAGGTAGGTCTTGACTTAAATTGTCCTATTTATTCATTATTGTCAATGGCCTCAGTTTATATCCACTGGCACCAGGTTTATGTACCAGATTGTGATTCTATTTTTCTGCAGAGAGAAACATAGGACGTTGCTCTTCTTATTATTGGAGAGGGCGTGCTTTAGTGGTACTTGTATCTCCTGCCCAGAGTGCATGTCTGGGCGTTGGAAAGGAGCCCCCTTTTTGCCTTTCTTACAATGCCCTTACCTAAATGTTATGTGCTATTTGCTAATTTAAAAGACAGTTCAAACTTATTTTGTACAGGAAACTGTGATAAAAGGAGCCTCTAAGTTGCTTACTGATGCTGTTAACAGGCTTACTTCTCCACTGAAATAATCTCCTTGGTCTACAACTGCTGCTTTAGGGGCTCCTGCCGTGCTGCTGATTCCTCCCTTGGAGAAGATGACATGGTAGGTAGGATCATGTAAAGTAAATTGAGTGGGATTAGTTGTTCAGTGACAGACTTGTTCTTACTCTGGAACACATTCATAGATGTTGATGACAAAAAGAGGGACATTTTCTCTAAGTGAAAAAGAATTACATCTTGAAAAAATACAATCTTAATTCTTTGTTTCCTATGGAGCTCTGTTCTGGACCCATGTCCTGTGCCTACGGAGAGAATTTGATGGAGATTGTAGTTTAAACTCTCCTTGATTTAGCTTGCTAAAATGCTATGTCAGTGACAGAGAATCAAAAAAAGATATGTGGGTCACTATTCTTCAGCTGGATTTCATTTCAGCCCTGTGGTGTTCCATAATTATTTCTTAAATTGTTTTATTATGCTTATGTGACCTTAAGTGTGATTTAGGATGCCTTAACATTTTCAGGCTTTGCTTTGCTTTTGGGATATAAATTATTTAAATTGTCAGAAACTGGGCTGCTTTGAAGTACATGTGACAACCAAAAGGTTGGGGTCCAAGATGGAAGAACTACTTGACAAAACTTGCTTGGAAATTGAAATTGCTTCTGACTGTTCAGGAGTGGCTGAGGATAAATGTCTCAGGACTGCTGTCCCAACTTGGACTGTTTATACTGGATTGAAAGGACAGTTTCTGCTGAGTATTCAGGACCAAAAGTACATACAGTTTTTTTCTTTCCTTATTCATTCTCTTTTCTTTGGTCAATGCCTACTGCATACCTTTTTACACATTCAATTAGTTTTTTTTTGGGTTTTTTTTTTTTTTTTTTTTTTTTTTTTTTTTTTCTGGAGCTGAGGACTGAACCCAGGGCTTTGTGCTTGCTAGGCAAGCACTCTACCACTGAGCTCAATCCCCAACCCCACATTCAATTAATTTTTAATAATGTAGTAAACACATGGAAATCAACCTTGCAAATCAAGCCAAGACCTTGAATGTTACTATATGACCTATATGTTACTGTACTGTTCATCTTCTTAACCTATCCTTTCTCTAAACAAGAACAGAGAGAAAGATGGAGAAGTGAAGGAAGCATGGGATGGGAAAAGAGTACCTTGTTCTAAAATCTAGTTGATGAATAGATTCACATCTCTTCTTGACAAACTCCAACTGCACTTCATATTGGCCCCTGCTGAAATCCTTGTGTGATAAAGGTTACAATCCTGGTTCCACTGTAGTTGGATTCTCTGAAATGACCCCTGGTTGCTATAGGTAGTATCATAGAGTGGTGCTTTAGGCCCTCTTTCTAAATTCTGCATTCATTTTAAGTCATTCATAGACATTCTTGTAAAATTATGACCTTTGTAGTTGTTTTTTTTAAAGGTTTTATTGAAATAAATTCCTTTCTCATATAATTTATCCACTTAAAGTGTACAACCCACTTATTTGGTTTTTAGTTTTTTCATAGACTTGACCCTTCCTCTTCATCAATTTGAGAAAGTTTCCTCACCCCTACAAGGAACTCTATACCATGAACAATCAGTCATTCCCCATTCCACCTTCCCAAATTCTCTCCTGCACTCCCAGCCTTTAGGCAATCAGCATCTCCTCTCTGTCTTCTTCTGTCTGTCTCTGAATGTTGCTGTGGTCTGAATGTGAGATGTCTTCAGTATGCTTGTGTGTTTTAATACTTGGTGCCCAGACATTAGGGAAGGTTATAGAATCTTCATGAAGTAGAGTGTAGTTAGAGTTTTTTTGCCTGGCCCATAGTCAGGACAGATCTCTCTTATCTGCCAGTCGGGTAAGAGAGATTTGTCTTGACTGTGGGCCAGGCAGGAAAACTCTAACTACAGTAGAGCTTTGTTGTCAGTGGGGACAGATCATGACGTTTTATAGTCCAGCCATTGTAGCTGAAAGTTTTTCTGTGTCCCACCTGGCCTGCAGTCAGGACAAATCTCTCTCACCCACCCATCCTGCAGCCACTTGGACCCAAATAAACACACACAGGCTAATACTATTTTTAAACTATGGCCATGTAAGGCTTCTTGTTATCTAGTTCTTATATCTTAAATTAACCCATTTCTATAAATCTATACTTTGCCACATGGCTTGTGGCTTACCAGGAATTTTATATCTTGCTTCTCATGGCAGCATGTGGCAGCATCTCCTCTGCTCTGTCTTCTTCCTTACTCTCTGTTTAGATTTGCCTCCTGCCTCTAAGCCTCCTTGCCATAGGCCAAACTATGAATATGATAACATAAAAAGGGATATTATTGAATCTACTTTTAAAACGGAACTACTTGTTTTACATAGGATACATAATGAAAATTTTTTGTTTGAATTTATCAAACGTTAATGGACTAGACATCATAAATGTAATTCTTGACTGTATATATTGTATATACTTATTGTAGTTTTTCTTATACTAGTTATAAGATTTTTAAAATTTTAGACAAAAAAGGGGAAATGTGGTGATATTGTATTCCCCAAAATATTGTGTACCCTAATAAATTTATCTGGGGTCAGAGAACAGAACAGCCACTAGATATAGAGGCCAGAAAATGGTGGCACACACACCTTTAATCCTATCACTTGGGAGGCAGAGATCCATCCTGATCTCTGTGAATTTTAAGCCACATAGGAAACAGTCAGGCATGGTGACTCATGCCTTTAATCCCAGGAAGTGATGGCAGAAAGCAGAAAGTTATATAAGGCTTGAGGACTGGGAACTAGGCTCGTTTAAGCTTTTAGGCTTTTGAGCAGCACAGTTCAGCTGAGATCCATTTGGATGAGGACACAGAGGCTTCCAGTCTGAGAAAACAGGATCAGCTGAGGAATTGGCAAGGTGAGGTGGCTGTGGCTTGTTCTGCTTCTCTGATTATTCAGTGTTCATCCCAATGCCTGGCTCTGGTTTGATTTTATTAATAAGAACTTTTAAGATTCCTGCTACACCAAATGGAGTTATCTATCATACAATCAGAGAACATATTTTCACAGCATACAGAAAGACATTACCCCCATCATGTCATGCTTCCTACTAATGCTCTGCTTTCTGATTGTGGACACATGCATCCAGCTGACATCTTATTCCCTCCACTATGCCTTCCTATGCTACAGTGGAATGTATCCTCTTGAACTGCAAGCTAGGACAAAATATTCCTCCCTTAAGTTGCTTTTTTCCTCAGCCATTTTTTCACAGCAACAACAATGAAAATAAATAGTACTCACTTCCAAAGCAGACAAAGAAACAGATGGGATTATGACAAACAGAAAGCCTTCTGTACAGTAAAGGGAATAAACGATAATGAAGAGAATATGGGTAGACACACTGTGAACTCTGCACCCAATAAGGGTTTAGTATCTATTGTTAATACATATGAAAGTAAAGCAATTAAGATGCACAAGGAAAAATAACACTGTTATTTTTGGGCAGAAGACTTGAAGAAGCATTTCTCAGGGCTAAAAACAAGGCACTGAAGCATGTTTACCACAGATTTATTAACTTGTCCCTAATAACTCTTTTATTGCTAAGATTGCCTTTGTCCTCTCAGATAAATATACAGGTTAACATTATCTATCTATCTATCTATCTATCTATCTATCTATCTATCTAATCATTTATCTATCATCTATCAATCATCTATCTATCTCTGTCTATGTAATCATTTATTTATCATCTATCAATCATCTATCTACCTATCAAATAATGGTGAACTCTTGTTTTATTTTCACCCATTGAATTTGTTTTTATTCTTGATTTTTGACAAGATTAACTAATTTGTTAGGGTTATTATCTAGTTCATTAATTTTGATGCTTTAAATTTTTCTTGTGCAAGCATTTGAGAGTATAAGAGTATAAAATCCTTAAAGCCACTGTGTTTGGTATATTACATGTTTTGGTACATACTATTATCATTCACATTTGTAAAAGCAAATGTTTATTAAGATTTCTCATGAATGGTTTGTCCAGAAGCTTTATAAATATATCTGTTTGAAGCTCTTGTTTTTTATTTCCTATGGTGAAGCCTAACAGATAAACACTTTAATCTCTCTTCCTTGATCTGAGGAACAGAGATCATAATTAGCATGGATTTTGGACAGGTCAGTGATTGAAAGTTGTGAGGTACTTGATACAAGTAATCCATAAAGAATACCACCCTCAATTGTTACATTATATCTTTATGAATAGTGCTATTTGTTGAAATTGGAGAATTTATAGCACTTATACTCTCAGCATGTATAAAAGATGCATGTTGGGTAGCTTCTATATGAACATCTATTTTTCATTTAATCCTATGTTAATTGACCATTAGAATTTAGAAAAAGGTGCAATGTGCACATACTATTATGTTTCACAATAGCTTAAGATATCTCCTCTCCACATATTTCAGAAAAAAAAATCTTGTGCTCTCAGTAGCATAAGAATAAGCCACATTACATAGCTGTACCAAAAGAAAACTCCTACCTACCTCACCAAGCTTTAAATGATCTGAACATTTTTCTGAACAATTTGAATTCGTACACTCATCTTAACTGAGTAACAATATATTCTGTAACCAGAAAACATCCAATAAGATGATACAGTGTTGCTAAGGGCTTAATATAGATTTACTTGTGTGGGTTTAAATCCTAGAGTTTCTGTAATGGGAAGGCTACCCTTTCACTTTTATAGATAGTTAATTAGCATCTTCTGCTAGTGTGAAGATGTTCTTTCTAAAACAAGACTCCATTCTAAAGAAAATACACACACCACACGACTCAAGGCAACTTGTGAAGGAAAGGGTTTTTTCATCTTGGGTCACAATTCTCAGATCACAATCCGAGGGAAGAGAGGGAGGGGCTAAAGCAGAGGCATCGGAGAAGCGCTGCTTAGTGGCTGTCTCTTCCTAGTTTGCTTACCCATTTGCTCTGTGAGTTTTCCGTTTTTTCCATTTTTGGATACAAACTAATTTGAAGAAACACACCATACTTTATGCACTTATATTGCTTTACAGTTTTATGTGCATTTCTCTGCCTATAATCCCCTTTGATCTTCCCATTTCTGTGAGTTAAATGTGGCAGTATTATTGTCACTCCCATTTTCTAGATTTGGAAACTAGAAAACCCAGAGCTAGACAGAGGCCTTCTGAGGATACATTTCAGAAAGCGGCAGTGTGGAAACAGTACTGTACAGAATCTAGACTTTCTAATTCAAATCAGTGTCTGTCCTGACTAGATTTATATATTTATTTATTTATTTATTTGTTTGTTTGTTTGTTTGTTTAGTCAATGGTACATAAATTAGAATTATCCTCAATTGAGAAAATGCTTCCACTCTATGGCCTGTAGGCAAGTCTCCTGGATACTTTCCTGATTGGTATGGGAAGGCCCAGCTTGCTCATTCTGAGGAGTTAGCTTTCGATGCCATAAAAAAGCAGGGTAAGCAAACTAGGAAGAGACAGCCACTAAGCAGCGCTTCTCCAGTGCCTCTGCTTCAGTCCCTCCCTCTCTTCCCTCAGATTGTGATCTGAGAATTGTGACCCAAGATGAAAAAACCCTTTCCTTCACAAGTTGCCTTGGGTCATGTTAGTTTATCACAGCAATAGGAACTCTAATTAAGAAGGTTTCCTTCTTAGCACATTTTTGATCTGGGAGTTCTATCCACCTTTTCCTTGTATGCCAAATTGGCCGTATAGTCTCACAGATGCCTTCTGTGGATATCACTCTGTATGCTGTGAATGTGTTGCTCTGATTGGTTGATAAATAAAATGGTGATTGGCCAGTAGCCAGGCAGGAAGTAGAAGCGGGACAAGGAGACAGGAGAATTCTGGGAAGTGGAAGGCTGAGTCAGGAGATGCTGCCAGCTACCATAATGAGAAGCAAGATGTATAAGATACCAGTAGGCCACAAGCCACATGGCAAGGTATAGACTTACAGAAATGGGTTAATTTAATATATAAGAGCTGGATAGCAAGAAGCATGAGCCATTAGACCAAACCGTATAAATAATATGAGCATCCGTGTGTTTATTTGGGTCTGAGTAGCTGCAGGCCCAGGCTGGACTGGAGATAACTCTAGCAACAGATGCTGACCTACTGTGTTCTTAGAGGGCAAGGGCATTTAGAGGGATAGCACCTATATTTAGTTTTTGCAGTGTAATCAAACATATTTGTTGAGTACTGTGTACTACATACTTTAAAATGCCCTAAATGAGTTATCATATTTAATTTCAACAGTAATCCAATGAGAAATGCAGTGTTGATTTCTCCAGTTTTAGAAAACTGTCCTTCAAGCTCATTGCACAGTAATCCCTATCCACAAAGGGTTTATTCCAAGAACCCCACTGATATTCCAAACCATGTGTAGTAACAGGTCTTGTCTCATGTTTTTCTTTCTTTCTTTTTTTTTTTTTTTTTGAGCTGAGGATCGAACCTAGGACCTTTCACTTGCTAGGCAAGCACTCTACCACTGAGCTAAATCCCCAACCTGTGTCATGTTTTTCTTACACTTGTATAATTATGATAATGTTTAATTTATAAATTAGGGCACAACAGGAGATAAGCAGCAATAATGACAAACTAGAACAATTATAAAAACATCACACAATAAAAGCAATGTGAGTGTAGTTTCTTACTCTTTAAGGAGTCAAGCAAATGTTACTTTCAGACACCTGGAATGCCATAGAAAGGCAAGGAGTGGATTGTGGGCGGTGACTGTGAGAATGCACACAGTAAGAATTCTGACCATGCTTAGGCCAAAGAACTCACTGGCACAAGATATACCAATTATAGCACAATTTGTTTATTCCTTTGTTTGTTTATTGTGAATATATGAATATATGTGGGGCTACATTTACCTGGGCATATGTATGTGGCCAGAGGTTGACTCTGAGTATTTTTCTCTATCACACAATTTTTCGAGACAGGCTTTTTCCCTACCTGTCTGTCTATCTATCTATCTATCTATCTATCTATCTATCTATCTATTTTTACTTACTTAATTCATTTATTTTAAATCCTGGCTACAGTTTCCCCTCTCTCCTCCCAGCATCTTCCTCTCTCCTCTATTCCCACTTGTAATCCACTCCTCAGTTTCTGTTTAGGAAAAGACAGATCTCCCATGAGTTTCAACAAAACCTAGCATATCAAGTAGTAGTAAGACCAAGCACCTCCCTGTTCATTAAAGCTGGGCAAGGTGACCCAGTATGAGGAGTAGGGTCCCAAAAGCCTGTAAATGAAGCAGAGACAGCGCCTTTTCTCACTGTTAGGAGTCCCACAAGAGGACCAAACTACACAGCATATGCAGAGTAACATATGCAGAGTACCTAGGTCAGTCCCATGCAGCCTTATTGGTGAAATTATTAAGGCCACTCCACGTAGTCAGAAGGGAGGTTTATTTTGTGGGGTAACTTACAAATGAAGGGATAGGTAGGTTGTAGGGTCTGGGAAAGGTATGGTGCAGTCCAGCGGTTTTCTCTGGAGAACTCTACTCAGTCTACCTTCAGCATCCAGGGTCCGGGCACCAAAAGATCCCTCCCATTTGGATCCTGGGTCTTCAGCATCCTCTCTCAGTCCCGCCTTGTAGGCATGACTGTTACCAAAGCCTCAATGGGGGTTGGGATTTCCAGGCCAAGGCTGGAATGGCTACCCACTACACAGCCTCCCTGGTTGTCAGCCTCTGTGAGCCCCAGTGAGGCTAGGTTAATAGATTCTGTGGGTTTCGTTTCTTTCTTTCTTTCTTTTTTTTTTTTTTTTAAATTTTGTTTCAATAACATGTTTTTCATTTATTTTATATACCGACCCAAGTTTCCTTCCCACCTCTCCTCCCACCCTGTCCCTAACTCCCCCTGTCTCCATTCAGAAATGGGCAGGCCTCCAATTGACTTGAACCTTGAATAAAGCATGACACATCAAGTTGAGGCAGGATCGAACTCCTCCCCTTGAGTCAAGGCTGAGCAAGGTAATCCAGCATGGGGAATCGGTTCCCAAAAGCCGGCTAAGCACATTTGTGTAGCTTGGTCTCTTTGTAAGGCTCCTAGCAATGAGATTCTGTGGGTTTTCTTGTGGTGTCCTTGACCCCTCTGGCTCCTACAATCCTTTCTCCTCCTCTTCTGCAGGATTCCCTGAACTCTGCCTAATATTTGGCTGTGGGTCTGTATCTGTGTCCATCAGTTGCTGGACAGTACCTCTCTGACGACAATTGGTCTAGGCACCAATCTGTTCACAGGAGATGGCCAATTGGGGATACATTTCTACTACTGCTAGGAGTCTAAACTGTGGTCTTTCTTGTAGATTCCTGGGAGATTCCCTTGCCAGGTTTTTTCCTGACCCTGAAATGCTTGCCTTTCCAGTAGTCTCTTTCAGTATTCTCCCACTTTTTGCCCCCAACCTGATTGCTCATGTTCACTTCCCCACCCTCCCTCAGTCAACTCATGAAATATCTTCTATTTTCCCTTTCCAGGGAGATCTGGGTGTCCCCCATGAACCCTCCTTGTTACCTAGCCTCCCTTGGGTTGTAGATTGTAGCATGGTTATCTTTTATACAATATCCACTGAGATGGGGTTTCTTATTGAATCTGGACCTCACTGTTTCAACTTGGCTGGTTGGGCAGTGAGCCTCTGAATCCCCAGTATTAGGACTCCAGGTATACATTGCCACATCTGACATTTTAGTGGGTGCTGTGAGTCTCAATTCAGGTCCTTAGGCCTGTACAACAATCACTTTTTGCCAACTGAGCCAAATACAAATCCTTAAGACACAATGTATTTGTTCCACTTCTAGGCCTGAGTACTCTGCAGGTAGGTAGACCAGACTCATCCATGAAGCTGTGTCTCTCTTCATAATGACAGGGATAATCCTTACTTTTTATAAAGGTTCCTATCAGGCAGCTTCAAAATTGAGAGCTCTTGGAATCTGTGTAAGTGATGATTTGGAATGCCCATTTACATGCTATCTGTAAAGCTTGCCTCTGGTGAAGCTTAGGGGAAGCTTTAAACCAATGCACTGTGGGATGTCACTTGGCTTGTATTAGATGGCTTCCTGGGGACCTTTAAATCCATAGGCCATTCAGGAAGAACCTGATGGCTAACAATGCTCAACAAAGACTTTGCACGCTGGTAAATACTTCTCTCCCCGCTTTCCCTCACCACTTCATTTTTTCCCCTCCACCCACTCATTTGTCTATATCTTCCCCTCAGTTTATTGAATGTTTGTTTTTAAACCATGAAATCAAAAGTACTTCATTAAATTCCTCCTAATTTGCAAGGCCAGCAATACACACCATGGTTTTGAGGTCTATTTATCAGGCTCCAACTGTGAGACTGTCCTTTTCTGGTTGTTCATCCTCCCATAAACCTAGTGGGAGCTGTGAATGCTTTTAATTAAATGAGTTTCTGTTTTGAGAATTTCATATGTGAGTCCTATATTTATACCATTTTCAGTCCTCCGCCCTGTGCACTTCATTCCACGTGTCCACCTATTCTTTCTCAAGTTAGTTGCCTCTTCTTTATTATTGTTGCATAGATACACACATATATTCACATAAATATATACATGTATTTATCTTATGTTGAACAGGAACACTGCGCTCTGAATTACCATCAATGCATACTGCAAATTTTTGAAAAATTACATTACTCCATTTAAAAAAAGTGACTTGATTTAATTCACACTTAGCAGTTTTTGGGTGAAGACTCTGGCTCTGAGAGTCAATAGTACTTCATAGTCAGTGGGTCTTGGAACTGGAGACATCTTAAGACAGCTTGATGATTTCAGGGGTCACCTTCAACCACTGTGTGACATCAGAGAAGATGAATGTGAGGATGAGGATATTACTAAACAAAACTGAATACTCATGTTTTCCAGAGGGAAATACCTGACCTCAAAGCACATTTTCTCTGTCAAGGAGTGAAAATCATTATTTCCCAACAATTTACCTTTACCTGGTGTTTTATATACATTATTTCTATTTCTGCATCATTTTAGGAGAAATAATATTATTATCCATATTTCCATTTCAGAGATGGAGTAAGTAGTAAGAACATGAACTTTCTCTGTTCAAGGGTAGTCATAAGCAGGGGAGGTAGATTTTAAACACAGTTCCATTCACTACAAAAGCCTATGTTTTAATGTTTGTCCATAAGCCTAAAACTACTGAGAAAAGAAAATATTAGTTGCAACATATTTTAAAACTTAACTGTTATGTTAGAAAGAAATAAAATACTTGGCATAATTCCTGGTGTTTGGGCGCAAAAATGAATATTGTAAATATTTATGTATCAAACTATTGCTCAGAGAATTGAAGGAGGGAGACATTGGAACTACACTTTCAATTTTACTGGACATTTGTTATAAGACTGCAGAGACCTTGGGGTATAGAGCAGGCACACATTTTAATGCATGCTGAGTACTTGATAGGGAATAACACACATCATGAATGTTCCTCACATTCTCCTCCACATTGGGCTTGGCCCTGTTGCTAGGATGAGTAGAGGGCATTGAGGGCAGTTGACAATCACATTGCTTATAGTGCTATGTTAAAAAGGCTGCAGCTAGACACTGTGTAGGAATAGAAGTGGACAGTACAGAAAGCACCCTGAGGCGGACATATGAAGCTAGCAAGAATAGTTTGGAGTTGAAGTTGTCTGAGAAGTGAATATGTCCCTGTTTGGCCTCTCCAATTCCAAGCATCTTGGTGTAGAGCAGAAGTCTGAAAATGGATTCTCTGGGCAAGATTTCTGTATTTGGTGATGGTGGACAAAATGGAAAGCTCAGGCCTCTTACAAACATAAAGTATCCATTGATTTCATGTATATTGAATACTGAATGCTGAGACATTTTGTGCTTTCCCACAACTGTGTTCCACAGAATCCGATCACCGAGAAGAAAGACAGAAAGACTCATACCATATCCGTGAGTGACACTTATTACCCCCATCTCCATTTTTTTTTTTTTTGGTCCAGAATTAGTTATGTGGCTTTTAGTACCTGACAGAGGGCTTGCAAATCACCTTCCCACAAGTCTGTACTGTAGAAGAAAAGAAAAAGTCATTGGTGCTCAACTCTGCAATCCTTGGCTATAGGGTATAATATTTGCAAAGGAATACAGCACTGATCAGAATGATGTCAGTTAGCATCAAGGTAGGCACTAGGGTCAGCGGTGACATATGTGGGAGTAAAAGCATGAGGTACAGTTGCTGCAAGTTGGTAACTTTCCTCCGGTTCTACAGCTTGTCTTCGCTTTAACAAGGTAGGAATCACGAGCTTTCTATTCTCACTATTTATGAATTTCACTACGTAGACAAGTCATTTCAATGTGTTTCTTTTTCCTGCTTGCTTTCCCCTCATCTACAGAGTAGTTACTAACTCACTACCGAAGTTGTGATGATGACAGATTATCTGAGTACTTCTCTAATGAACATTTAAAAATCCTATTATAGTCTCTATATCAAAAATATCAAATTAAAAAATATATTAGAGACATAATGACTGGAGAGTAAGGAAATATGGAAACTCTGTGTGCCATTTTTCTGTTGAGTGCTGGCTTATAATGTCTTCTCTCAAGTTTGGGTTGACTTGTGAATGTGTTAATACATGATGTGGTGCTGTGTGATGTCTGAGGCCATGAGACTGTGACAAGCTGGGGAAAAAAAAAAACCAAACTGTTAGGCCATGGATGTGGAAATCATCAGCTTCCTGAGGCGTGAAAGACGGCACTCTAAGTCTCATATCTCTTGCCCTGTTCTGCATCAAGGGGATCCTAGAAAGGTCCCATGAGTTACAGCATGTATCCAGGAACAGAGCCCTCCCCCAGGATTACTTTTGTGGCATTACCAGCAAAACCTCATCCCTAATGAAGATATAAGAAGCAAAGGAGGCAGAAATTGATGAATGAGAATGCTGGGCTGCTGTGTCTGTCTGCTCTCACCCCTTCTGTACGTGTGATGACATCACAACAATAAGGGTGACAAATGAGTTTAGATACCCTAATCCCAGGGGCCACTCTGTCTCTGGGATAACCTGCTGCCCTTTTCTCTATTCATAGAACCTCAGCTGGTCTAAGGTTGATGTTTCTCCAGAACTAGTCACTGTTAGGTTTTTATACTACAGGAAACAAAAATCCCATTTGGCCTGCTCCGTTTGGAATGCTCTCTCGGGAAGTTCTCAGTTCGTTTCTTTTGTATCTTGATTATCATCCCATGGGAATTCCAAGCTTCAGGGAGAACCAGCATAGGAGTCCTGTTTTGTAGAGTAGATGGATACAATTTCTAGATCATTTTAGCTCAGGGACCTGAGGCAACCAAAAAGGTACTTTGGAAATGGGTCCTTCAATCTTACTCATTGGAACTTCTACCTCTTCGAGCCATACTTGACTGTTCAGGCCTTTCCAGTTGAGGCCTTAAAAAACTTAAGAGAAGATGCAAGCCTTGCCCACTAACCCAACCTGCATTATCAATCCACAGTGACTGTAAACATAACAAAATAGTTGTTATTTTCCTTCAGTAAGTTATTTTATAAGATTTATTTTTATTATTTTAAATTTTGTGTGTACATGCATATATGTCTGCATATAGGTATACATGCATGAGTACAGGTGCTCATGGAAGCCAGAGTCATTGGATCCTCCTGAAGCTGCGGCTCCTGGCAGTTGTGAGCAGCAAGATATGGGTACTGGGAACTAAATTCCAGTCTTCTGCAAGATCAGTACACAGTTTGGACTGTTGAACCATGTTTACAGCCCCATGCTCACTAAGTTTTAAGATGGCCTTTGACAGACTTTGGTGGTGTTCGTAAATGGAGAGGTCTTGGGAAGTGTCTTGATGGAACCCTGAAAGAACTCAAGTAAGCTGTCACTATGACTTTAAAGGAAAATGAATAAAAATTATTAGAATCTGAAAGCATCCTTTGCATAGAAGTGAAAAAAATTTATACATTGTCACCAGTAGTGGAATGACTAATTTCAATTTCAAATTGAATATATTGAGAAATATCTAGGTTAGGAGAGCACACCTTTGGGTGTGTCTGTGATGTATTTCCTGTGACAAGTGGATGATAAGGACTCTGACCTACCAAATGAATTAATCCCTGGAGGGATTCATAATGTGATAACATTACAAAGAGCAATAGAAGGTAGGAGCTGGGGCCACTTTGGAGTGGGTACTGTATGAGCTGTATGTGTAGGGGCTAAATCTTGTCTTGGCCCCTTCCTGGCTTTCACTTTCTCTGCTTCCTGTGCACTACAAGGCAAGCCTCCTTGTCTGCCACATGCCCTGTGTTCTGCTTAACCATATGGGGCCAAGTGCCTCTGGATAGAAATATCTGAAACCGTGAGATAAAATGTGTTGCCTTCCTTATTGTTTGTATTTCATGTTTAAAAGTTTCTCACAGGTATATATCGTATTCGGAGTAAATTCCTTCCACCACATTCCCTCCTTTTCTCCCTTTTATTCCTGTTTCCATTACTGTTAGTATGCTTTCTGTTAGGCAAGTTCACCTCTCTCCTCCCCTCTCTCCCTCTCCCTCCCCCTTCTCCCTGTGTGTGTATGTGTGTGTGTGTGTGTGTGTGTGTGTGTGTGTGTGTGTTGATGGGGAAATGTTTTTCTATACAATGCAAGTATGTGTTGCTCTGATTGATTGATAAATAAAGCTATTTGGCCTATGACAATGCAGCTTAGAGGCAGGTGGGAAATTCAAAGAGAGAGATGCCAGCGAGCCACCCAAGGAGCGACATGTAATGGGATGCAGGTAAAGCCACAGAGCATGTGGCAATACATAGATGAATAGTTATGGGCTAATTTAAGATGTAAGAGCTAGCTAGCAAAATGCTTGAACCATGGCCATACAGTTATAGTTAATAACTGTGTGTTTACTTGGGGGATGCCAGCAGGAGAGATTTGCCCCAACTGTGGGCCAGGCAGGACACAGGAAAACTTTCAGTTACACTGTGTGTGTGTGTGTGTGTGTGTGTGTGTGTGTGTGTGTGTGTGTGTGTGTGTGTGAAATGTGGCCACTAGAAATGAGAGAAAACATGATATTTCTGAGATTGGCTTAATTTACTTAATATGTTATTTCTAGTTGCACCCAATTTTCCCACAAACACCATAACTACATTCTTCTTAAATAAATTCCACTGTGTGTGTTTGTTTCACATTTTCCTTATTTTTAATCAATGAATTTCTCTGTTGCTAGACACCCAAGTTGATTCCACAATTTAATTTTTATGAAAAGTGCCACAATAGACATTGGGTTACTAACCTGGAGTAGTATAACTGGATAATTGCAACAAGTCTATTTATTGTTTTTTGAGAACCCACCATACTTATTTCTATAGCTGTTGGATTTATTTTACATTTTCAACATCAGGGTATAATATTAATTCCCTTTTTTTCCCTGCATGTTTGTTCATATTTGTTGTTGCATGTTTTCTTAAAGAGTGACATTCTGATTGAAATGCCAATGAAATTAGATATTTTCATGGATGAAATCTCAGTGAAATTTGGATTTGCATTTTTCTGGTGGCTGGTTAAATCATGTTTTTTGTTTTTGTTTTTGTTTTTTGGCCATCTTTTACAAACCTCTTCATGTTTTTAGCTCATTGATTGATTGGATTGCCTTTCAATTTGTTCAATTTTTTTTTTTGAGTTCTTGGTATATTTTATATATTAAGCCTCTGTCTGGGGTATTGTTGGGAAGATTTTCTCTTAATCTGTATGCAGCCCCTTCACTAGATTGTTATCTTTGCTGCACAGAAGGAGTTTAATTTCACAAGGTCCCATCTGTTAATTGTTGATATTAGTTTCTGAAAGAGGAGAGCATTACTCAGCAACTTCTTGCCTAGGCTTGGGTCTTGACGTATTCCCCCTATATTTATCACTAAAAGTTTCAGGATTTTGCGTCTAATGTTTGAAGCTTCTTATTTTGTGTGTGTGTACCAGAGATTACACAGCAGGGAGGAGAAAGTTAAGTGACACAGGGAAGTAGGAACCAAGGGAGTGAGAAACACACTAATCACATTAGGATCTGGCTCAGAAGTAGCAATGTTAAGCACATTCATTGGTTACTTGACCTCCACATTATGACAGCAGAGAGATAAACTATAAATAGAAAAAGAGATCAATTCTCAAGCAGTGTTTAAACCAACTATAAAAGATCCCCAAACTCTATGTTTGAAAATACAACTATTTATCACCATCAGTCTCTCCTAGAGCAGATAAAATAAGTCCAGGACACTGCCAGGAAAATATGGGTGTAAGGTACAGAATTCAGAGTGTGACTATAAAACATTCTGTTGGGGTCTTAGGAACACTGAAAGGTAGTGCTTCATAATTCTTAAGTAGAAAGTCATTAGGCCCTCTCTGTTCTGCTTTGAGGAATCTTAAGAATAATGTTATGTGGCAGTCAGATCTCAGGGGGGAAGTACAGTTTATGGACAGATTTGTGGATTTGTCCTTTGTATAATGGCATGGATTATAAATTAATACATAAGAAATGTTTTTGAATATTTTCTTTCTATTATTTTTTAAAATAAAATTATTCATTTATTTTACACCCCGACTGCAGTTTCCACTTCCTCTTCTTCTCTCTTTCCCTCCCCCACCTCACCTCTGCCCCTCACTCCTGAGTCCACTCCTCCTCTGTTTCTGTTCAGAAAGGGGCAGGTCTCTCATGGGTGTCAACAAAGCATAGCATAAGAAGTTGAGGTAGGACTAAGCTCCTCCCCTCATATTCGGGTGTGGTAAGGCAGCCAGTGTGAGGAATAGGTCCCCCAACGCTGGCCAAAGTGTCAGGGATAGGCTCCATTCCCATTGCTAGGAGTTCCACAAGTAGACCAAGTCATATAGAAGAGAAAGTGGGAAATAGCCTAGAGCACGTTGGCAGAGGAGACAATTTCCTAAATAGAATGCCAGTAGCACAGACACCGAGATTGAAAATAAATAAATGGACCTCATGAAACTGAAAAGCTTCTGTAAGGCAAAGACAGTGTCAATAAGACAAAATGGAAGCCTACAGAATGGGAAAAGATATTCATCAACCCCACATCTGACAGAGGAATGATGTTTTAAAGACCGTTATATTGACAACATCAACATCATATTTGAGTTTTTTATTTCTTTAATTAAATGTATTTATTTATTTTACACCCCAAATGCAGTTTCCTCTCTCTCCTTTCTTTCCATTCCCTCCACCTACCTCTCCTCTGCACCCCATCCATTCCTTCTCTATTTCTGTTCAGAAAGGGGCAGGCCTCCCATGGATATCTACAAAGCATGGCATATCAAGTTGCAATAGGACTTAGCTCCTCTCCTTGTATTAAGGCTGGGCAAGACAACCAAGTATGAGGAATAGGTTCCCAGGCCTTGCTCCCACTACTAGGAGTCACACAAATAGAACAAGCTACACAACTGTTACAGATATATAGAGGGCCTAGGTGGGTCCCATGCTGGCTTCCTTGTCCCATGCTGGCTCTATGAGTTCAGGTTAGTCCCCAGAGGCTGGATGGCCCAGAGACCTATGTTTTTCTCCAATCATGTTTGGAGAAAAAAAATGTCAATGTAATGATCCCTAATGTTTTGATTTTGAGTCTGAAATTAATGCTATTGTGGTATGATCTTTTTTCTTACTAGACAGGGAAGTAGAAAGGGAGGGAAAAATGAAGGGAGGGAAGGAGTTAGGAATGATGAGAATTCTTTCATGTGGAAAGGAGTATTTATGGCTTAAGGGCACCAGATGGATGTTTTGAAATATCCTACACAATTCCTTGACATGAGCCTCTCAATATGCAGAGATTATGTTTCCTTGTTTTGAATCTTAGAAGTTTGTGGCTTCTGGAAAGGGGCTTTGCAGCATGCTTGGAACATTTTCTCTTAGAATGCTCTTTGATGGAAATCAGCCATCATCCTGTGAATGGACCACAAAAACAGATCATGTGTGTAGTGCCATCCAGCTCTGTCACCACCCTTCTATCTTCCTAGTGAATGCCAGAGATGCATGGGGAGAAGCCAGTTGAGAAACAAATCTTTTATTCTTGACTATCCTAGCTCTCATTTCTTGCAGCCATCTCCAGCATTTTTATTTCTCCCACCCATGTTCTTTGACACCGTAATTCAGAGACAAATCACCTCTATTACTCCTTAGCCAAAATCTGGACCCACAAAAGTCATGAGAATGAAAGGTTGATTACGAAATCAAATTTCAGAGTAGCTTATGATAATGTAATTTTAATGAGGACACTGTGTATAGTGCTCTTAAAAATAGATAATCAGAATCCCATGGTAGTTATGATGTATGCTATAAAAAATAAATTTTGTCACAAGGACAATTGGTATGTCCTGTGTTGTGGGATATTTGTACACTGTGTGAAGATGTAGTTCTGTGATTGGTGTAATAATAAGCTGAATGACTAATAGGTAGGCAGGGGGTATAGGTGGGATTTTGAGAGAGAGAGAGAGAGAGAGAGAGAGAGAGAGAGAGAGAGAGAGAGAGAAGAAGAGGAGAGATGAATCTAGGCACACAGGAGACATGGAGAGGAAACAAGAGATGCAAGATGAAAGGGAGGTAATGCAATGCAAAAGAACAAAGATTAATACAAATGGGATAATTTAAGTTATAAAAGCTAGCTAGAAACAAGTCTGAGCTTTCATAATTAATAAGTATCCAAGTCATTTTGGGGGAGCTGGCTGGAGGGACAGAAAAAAACCCACTATATATGGTGTCCTATGTGGGGACATATATTTCCACATAGAACCTGAGAAAGCTTTAAAAAAGTTTCAAACACACAAATATGGAGTCAGACATGGCTTCCAAGTCCCACCATCTCTCAGGCAGGTTGTGGCATGCAAAGACATGGCTCCTGGCAACTGGCTATGTGCTTGAGCCAGCCAGCACTATGCATGGTGGATTTAAGGCTTGGCTCACATTGTCAGAGAAGGCTGCAGGTGGGCAGTAAAGTGGTCCAGACCAAGAAAACCTTTAAATAGATACAATAAAAATGGGTTAGACAGTCATAGAAAAATCAGTTTTAAAATAATGTAAAGTCTTTAAAGAAGGAGTAGACTAATATAAAAAAGGAAAAGGCCATTTAAGGATGGGAAATACACAGGGCATCTGGATCCCATATAATGCTTTGTTGACTTTGAAATTTTAGAATGTTGAAGAGTGAACTGCAGCTGCCGAGACACCATGGATTATGTGAGAGACTGCTAAATTAAACCAGCCTATATACTTCAGATGAGATGTCTTGGCTTCAGAATGGAAGTCAGGAAGTGTGTGGCATTAGGGGAGAGGCTATAACTTTGTTTCCACAAGAAACAGTAAGTTATGCTTCTCTTCAAAATTAATAAAGATCAGATTTGATTGGGGGAGACCTGAAAATCTTGGCTACAGACATGAAAAAAAGAAATAAGAAAGGATACAAGACAGGTGATACACATGATGATCTATCTACTATGGGGACAGTTCTGAGGCTGGGTGAGACATGATAAATTTTGTTGGCTAGAGTCCTCATGACTTATTATTACATGCCATCTTTTCATATAGCACAGATAGAGGTTTGGTTATACAGTCCAAACAAACTTACAAAGTTAATGGATAACTTTTACCTGCTCAAACATAAAACAAAAAATTCATCTTTAACTGACTTGTGCACACCACATATTCCACACTTGTGTTAATACAGATACATATGTTACCTTTCAAAGTTTGTGTGTTTTCAGAAAAAAAAAGAACCTGTCTCCAATGAAGACAAGTAGCCCAGGTGATATAGCCTTTCAGAATGCCTCTGTTGCAGTTTCTTCAAAATTCTGCATCCAGAACAACTTAAAAGCCATTAGCCAAGATGGTCCAGCCTCACAGACTACTCCAGCTAAGACTTCAGATAAGCTCTACACTTTCCCATCACACAGAGACTAAACAAAAAATAATACATCTAGTTCTCTGAGGACTTTAATGTTATCCTTGTTTTCTCAGTGTCCCCAAAAGATGCCATTGCTCTCAGACAACAGGAAGCAGTCTAGATAACAGGATGCCCACATTCCTAAGAGGTAGATTGAGTGGTTTTGGTCATTTGGTGGGTTATAGTTGTTTGTCATCATTTAGTGAGGTTGGTTGCGAATGTTACTAGTCATGGTAAGGGATAAAACTAAGCAAGGGAGATTAAAGTCAAGGATCTTCCTGAAAAGAAAAAAGAGGGGATATAGCAATGATAGGATAAAAGGGTAGATTATTGAATCTACTTTTAGAGTAAAAAGCAACTACTAGTCTCAAATATTTTACATTGGTATGAATTTTTGTATATTGATATAAATTTAAGGTTATTTTTGTTAGAACATACTCTGTATATGTTTCTACTCTTATTTAAGGTATTTTTTGTGTTTTGATACAAATTTAAGGTTATTTTTTGTTATATGGTATATATGTTTCTACTCTCAATATTCTAAGATATTGTACCTATGCAGCTCATTTAAAAATGTAATTCAAAGTTCTAGTCTTTGAAAGCTATTATTATAAACCTTCTAGGATAATTAAGAAACACATGTTAGTAGTTAGTCATCTAAAACAATCAAACTTGTAGTTATATTAGATATGTTTTCAAAGTCCCACTGAGATATATTTTAGATAGATGGTCTTCAGACACTTCAGAGACCTACAGAATATGGCATTTAAGATGTTTTAATAACATAAGACTTTTTATGACAGTATGACACATATCCTCCTGGCAGCTCCAATTTACTTCAAAAACAGGATGGTCAATATCAAAGAACCTCCATATGAAGTTTGCTTTCTATGTGGGAAAAATAGCCATCTAGGAAAGAAATTGCCCTTGCCTTGACTGTTGACTGGTGATAGTATGCTGTCCAAATTGGATGAGCAAGACACAAAAGGTGACTGCAGAACTTTGCCAAGACAAGGTAGGATAGACCTTCAAAATTTCTGCTTCACAAAAAAGTCTGTTAGATATTCTAGGCCTTTAGACCAAAGATGGATATTCCAACTTTGCAGAGGAACCTTGGGTGACTGACCAGGCAGCCAGCTGTTTCTGTCATTTTTATAGTTTTGGAAGTTGCCTGCTCTACACTTCCTGTTTACTCAGGTAATATTATATCATTCTAGGGTCTTTGATGGGGTTAAAGACTAGATCATTATAGTCACAGTTTTCCTTGTTACCAAATTAAGAATGGCAATTCACTAAAGAGGTATAAGGTATATATGGTTGAGATGTTTTGAGGTCTAAAAAGATAATTTTGGGTTGTTAATACAAGTTAGGATAGAAAGTAATACAAAACTTTTAACTCACCAAGATACGTTAAATAATGAAATATTTTCTCTGATTTTGCCAAATGCAGTTAGACTGGATATTGTAAATATAATTCTTACCTGACAATTGTTCTTATTGTATATAGTCTTACTATGATAGAGTTAAAACCCTTTCCTTTTTGTTTAGACAAAAAGTCAGAAATATTGTGAATATTGTAATAAAAAGATGAACAGCCAGTAGCTAGGCAGGAATTATAGTCAGGATTTCCAGGGACAGAGAGGAAGAGGAGGAAGTGAATCTAGGTGTGTAAAAGATGCCAGGGATGTGGAAAGGAAATAGGAGATGCAAGATGGAAGAGAGTTAACACTATGTGATAGAACATGGATTAATATCAATGGGTAATTTAGGTAATACGAGCTAGTAAGAAACAAACCTAAGCTATAGGCTGAGCTTTCATAATTAAGAATAAGTCTCCATGTCATTATTTGGGAGGGTTGTTTTTGTTTGTTTTTTGTTTTTTTTTTTTTGCTTGTTAAATACCCACTCATAAGTGGATACTAGATGTAAAGAAAATGATAACCAGACAACAACCCACAACTCCAGAGAAGCTAGCTAACAAGGAAGACCCAAAGAGGGATGCATGGACAGCACTGGGAAGGCGAAATAGATGAGGTCTCCATGAGTAAACTGGGGGTGAGGGGTGGACAATGGAGGGTAGGGGATAGGAGATGAGAAAATAAGGGAATGGGATGGTCAAACTGGAACATGAATGGAGTGGGAAGACAATGAAAGAGAAACCTTGTAAACATATTTGGGAGCTATTTGGTGGGGCAGTAAAAGCCTCATTACAGTCCTGCAAGTTTTATACATCCAATCCTTCATTGAATAGTATTTGTAGCCTGCATTTATATTCAACATATGTATACATGCACACACACATATACACTCGTGTGTATGCATACATGCCCATTTGTGCATGGTCATGTACACACATGCACACACACACACACACACACACACACACACACACAACTAGGATGGGCTATAATATATAGACTGGTAGTTCAAATAACAGCAATGCATTCTCTAACAAGTCAAGAAACTAAAGCCTAAGATCAAAGTGCAAGCTGTGTGGCTTCCTTGGCTGATTTCTTTCTATGTCTTCACATGTTACATCCTGTGTGCTAATGTGAGTCTTAACCCCTTATTATAAGAGAACCAGTCATACTGAATTAGCAATACCCTAATAAATCTTATTCAGTCTTAATTGCTCCACTGAAGTCCTTATTTTTTTATATAATCATATTCTGAGGTATTAGATCAATATGTGGATTTTTTTTAGAAGTTATGGTTTATCTTATGATTATATATATATATATATATATATATATATGTATTTAATATAAATAGTATTGTGATCTACATCTATCTATCTATATCTATATCTATATCTATATCTATCTATCTATCTATCTATCTATCTATCTATCTATATTTATCTATCATCTATTGAGAGGTCTCTATATAATCTCTAACTAGTGGAGTAGTAGGTAATTTTACACACTGTCTTAAACTTAAAAACCATTTTGTCATATGTCTTATTATATTCTCCAAGATACATATTCTTAATTCTCCAGGAGTAACTGTGTCTGTTTGCTGAATGTATCATTCACTTTCTTAAATGGGGTTTGTATTGCTGTGGTAAAACACCACAACCAAAAGCAAATTGGGGAGGAAGGATTTTTTTCTTTCATTTCCACAGCACAGTCCATCATCAAAGGAAGTCAGGGCAAGAACTCAAGGCAGAAACCTGGAAGCAGAAGCTGATGAAGAGGTCATGGAGGCATACTGCTGCTTACTTGTTTGTTCTTTCTAGCTTCTCCAGTTTGCTTTCTTATACCATCTAGCATAACCTTTATGGGCATGGCACCACCCACAATCTGCTTGGACCCCCCACATCTGTCACTAATCAAGACAATACCTACTGACTTGTCTACAGGCTAATATTAGGGAGACATATTCTCAATTAAGATTTCCTCTTCCTAGATATGTCTAGGTTTGTATCAAGTTGACGAAAACCAATCAACGCATTCCCTAAAGAACAGTGTCTATTTAATGACACTTCTCATTTTAGTCTTTAAGGGAAGGAACAGGAAAAATGTGCCACCATCTAGCAAGGATTCATTCTATCCACCATAACTAGACCCTGGACATCTTACCAAACAGGATCTACAAGAAGTTTAGTTAGGTTTAGACCATGTGGCATACCATCTGGTTTCTGGAAGTCCTGATTTATAAGTCCCCACATCCACCTACTTTTCAATTCAACGTTTACCCAGCGAAAAGAATCCAGAGCTTTCTTATAAAAATGCTTTTTTGGTGTTTTCTATTTAATTGTAAGAGAAGCAGCACAGAATATTCACAGAAAAAGAATGAAGAAGATAAAAAATATTCTTTAGAAGTGTTTCTTTTTTTCCACCTTGGACCCAATAAAAGAGAAAAAAAATCCCAGGAGTTTTCTTTTCCTTTCTGCTGCATAAAAGTGCACACACACTGTAGGATGCTCTGTTTATAAGATAATGCCAAGTGCCAAGTATTAAACTCTTTATATTAGATGACAGGGCTTCACAATCACCTGAAGTAGCAGAATTTTCTTGTGGAGTGAGCCACACACTGTCTATTTGAAGAATATGTTGCATTCCTGCGTGGAATGCCATTAAAAATAATAAAGTACATCAGTGGCAAAGGCTAAAATGAACTCCAGCCAGAGAGACAGAGTATAAGTTGGAATACTTTATATCCCATGGCTCTAGGTCAACCACATCAAAGGCTGTAAGCCCAAACAGTCTGTGTGAGTCCCTGGATGTTTCCCTACAGCAGTGGGCTGAGTGTCTGTTGTCCACTAGGAATGGCTTATCTTTTATACATTAATGTTAGTAGACACAAGAAGCTTAGAGGCCTCTTGTGACAGTCTCACAATCTCCTGTGGAGGACTACTGACTGGGATCACCCTGATTCTTCACTCTCAGGTTTAGGGATATACTTACACCTTGTTTTATTCTCTTTTCTATATTTAAAGACTAATAAATAAGCAAAGAGATGCACCTTGCTCCTATCAATTTGCCCTCTCACTTCTGTTTTAGTGAGTGATTCACATGTGAGGTTACTTCAGTGATTTATAGGGCTCCTTCAGTTTTTCTCTGGGTTCTCTCTCTCTCTCTCTCTCTCTCTCTCTCTCTCTCTCTCTCTCTCTCTCTGTATATATATATATATTGCAGCGGCCCTCCTGGATTACCTATTATTATCTGAAAGTTCTTCTGGTTCCTTGTCCTGTCAGTTTTCTGTGGCTGTGACAAATACCTGAGACAATCAGTTTAAATGGAACAATGATTTAATTTGCTGCATGCTTTCAGTCTATGATTTGTTTACTTTCTTATTTGGGTGCCTTGATCAGGCAATAGATCATTGAGGGGATTACATGGTGGTATGCAAAGGTGACTATCTTATAGCAGGCTGGTAGCAGAGGGGTGGGATGAAAGGGATTGAGAGACACTATCTCCTTTTTGGGCACACTCTAGATGATCAATTTCCTTTTACTTTTCCCACCTCATAAAGATTTCACCATATCTCCATAGCACCAAGCATGTGGGAATTGAGAAAATATTTAAGACACAAACAACAACACACCGTTCTTCACTGTCTTTATCTCCTTTATTCTGCTTCATACAGCTGGCAATTGTATTTTATGGCTTACTTTTTAATCTATTTTACACTTATAATAAAATCTCTAAGTAGGCTATGACAAAGAATTTCTTGTTTAAATTTATGGTCTCAGAGGAGAAGATGATGTTTATTAAAGAATGAAAAATTATGAGAAAACAGGATACAATGTCTCATTCAAAGTTATCATAATTTTCCTTGTCAAGGATTCTGGCCATGTAACAGAATTCCAGGTTATCTAGAATTCTTCTATGTTTACTAGAGTTTACAATAGGTTGGGTAAGTGGATAAATCTCAAGTTCTGTAATAAAAGGTATGTGCATTCTCTTCTATTTATATATGCATTTTTACAATTTTCTTAGATGCCAAAAAAAAAACCCCAGGCATTCAGAATATTGTAGAATTCATCTTATTTAGTTAAGTAGGGAATATTGAGAAACTCTTTTTCTGACATAAAAGTATGCGAAGTGAAGGAAATCCATTGTTGTTGAATTGGTGAAGGAAAGTACACAGTTTTAGAGTTTAGCACTTGTTTATAAGCCAATCTTGTAAAGTAAACCAAAACAAAACCTTGACCAAATATAGACAACTACTTTAAAATTCTTCAAATGGAATTTTCAAGGAAGAGTATGTAGTCAGAAGATTTCCTGTGTCCTGGCCTGCCAGCAGTCTGGATAAATCTCTCCTATTCATGTCCCCCAAGTAAACACACAGAGGCTTATATTAATTATAACTGCATGGCCATGGCTCAGCTTTTTGCTAGTTCGCTTTTAAATCTTAAATTATCCCATAACTATTAATTTATATATCTCCACAATTTCTGTGGCTTTACCTGTGTCCCATTACATGTTGCCCCTTGGGTGGCTCACTGGCATCTCTCCTCACCTTCTTCCCATCTCTCTCTTTGAATTTCCTGCCTTCCTCTAAGTTGCCTTACCATAGGCTAAATGGCTTTATTTATCAACCAATCAGAGCAACACATATTCACAGCATACAGAAAGACAATCCCCCATTACTTTCCCTCTTCTGTCTAAACAAAAGGAAGGTTTTAAATTTAAACTATTAAAATTAATATAACAAAACAGTTATCAAACAAGAATTACAGTTATAACATCTAGTCTTTATATTTTGTAAAATTAAAGAAAAAATTCTCTATCTATCCTATATTTGTGAGTCTGAGGTTTCATATCTAATTTATCTTTTATCATAACCAAGGAAAATTATAATTAGAACTATCTAGTCTCCAACTATATCAAAGACCCCAGAAGGATATAATATTACCTAAGTAAACAGGAAGAGCATTATAAGCAACTTCCAAAAATCTAGAATGACAGAAACAGCTGCCTGCCTGGAAAGTCATCCAAAGTCCCTCTGCAATGTTGGGGCATCCATCTTCAGCTAGCCCATAGGCCTGGAGTCTCTCAGTCACTTTTTTCTGTGTCCTTTAGAATGTCTTGCAGTTTCTTCTGCTAACCAGGAACCTGAAGGACCATCTCGCCTTGCAAAGTTCAGTGGTCACCTTCCTATGGGTCTTGCATGTCCAGTTTATACAATATTTTATCAAGTAGTTGATGCAAGGGCACTGTTTTATCTAGTGGCTACCTTTTGCAACAAAGAAAGCAAACTCTATAATGAGTTTCTTCAATGCCCATTATCTTCTTCGATGTATATTGGTGCTGCCAAGAGCAGACATGTCTCAATATCCAGAAACTCAAAGTACTTAAAACATTTTAAATGCCATATTCTGTAGGTCTTTGAAGTATTTGAAGATTACCTACCTATCTGAAATATATCTATATCTAGAAAACTTAATTAACATGACTATAAGTTTGATTATCATAGATGAGTAATTATTAATCTGTATTTCTTGATTATACATTGCAATTTCAAATGAGGTACATAAACATACCTTAAACATGAGTAGAAAATATATATATATATATATACAATATAACAAAATTAACTTTGAATTTGTAATAAACTAAAATCTATAGCAATGTAAAACATTTTACTCAAGTTGTTGCTCTTTTAAAGTAGGTTCAATAATATACCCTTTCATCCTATCATATCTATATCCTCTCCCCCTTTTTTGGCTTTATTTATCAACCAATCAGAGCAATGCATATTTGCAGCATACAGAAAGACATTTCCCCATCAATAGTAGGCTTCAGATGGAAATGTGAATGTATCTGAGTACATGAATCTCCAGGTTAGATCATGTTGCTTTTGTTTTCCTGAGTGTAGTTGCTTTGGTCACCAGACAACATTTGAAGGCCATTGCTTCAATGCAGCATGGAAGCTAGTTGATCTGTGGTGGCAAAAGGACTCATAGTGTATCTGCCACAATATTTATGAGCTTATTAGTGGCTTATTCTCTGCAAAATTAGCAAGGAAGTTTTCATGACAGAAGTCTCTGTCTCATTTCCATTTGCAAAAGTCAATCCGTACCAACTACAGACTCACATCTAAATGATAAAAATCAATAAATCCTTTATTTGCAAACAGGAGAATATCTCTATAATCTTGAGGTTGGTGAATAATTTCTAAATAGGATTCAAAAAAATTAAAGAAATATCAAGCTTTTTTTGTTCATCAAAGACCTTAAGTAAGGCAATAGGCAAATTACATTCTCAGAGAGAACATCTTCAAAATATTTACTTTATGAAAGATTCATTCTGAAACCATCCTAAAGTTCTATACAACAAAATTTAAATATCTAGAGAATTCATTTATTTATAAATAGCAAAGTTCTTTAAGTATATGTAATGATAAACATATTTATAACTAGCATTTGTAAATGTGTCCACCACTCTCACTCAACATGGAAATTAGCATTCTGATTGAAATAACTATCCAGTGATTAGTGTGCTTGACAAGAATACTAATTAGCAAGAATGTAATACAGTCCTGCAATAAAGAAGGTTATTACTTTAAATAATTTGGAAATACTTTGTTAACATTAAGTAAATGTGACATACACACCTATCCTGTACTGTAGCAATTCTAGTCTTAGGAATATGCACAAGAGAAGTGAGCTTGTAGGTTCCTGAAAAAAATGTACGAAAATGTTCTTTATGACTTGACCATTAGAGATTGTATACAACATGCTCATTTGGAAATATTCTATAGTAAAAATAATGAACACATTCTATTTAGTGAAACCACAGTGATGAATCCCAGAAAGGTAATGTTGACCCAAAAGAGATGAAAATCATTCATAATATATAATTGCATTCAAATGAAACATAAGATGAAGAAAATGTAGGGTAGAGTGATAGAAGCCCCATTAATGATTATCTTACTGGTAGAGGTAGAAATAATGTAGAAATGACTCAGAAGAAACTTCTGGAATAATAAAGCAGTATTTCAATCTTGACCTGAATGTTGATACATGGGTATATACAAACATAACTTTTATGCTGCACATTTAGAGTTCATTTATATTACCTTTTGTATGTTTTAACTCAAAATAACATATGCCATGTATGTTAATTATATTTTATAATTTTATGTTTTCTTCATTTTTCTGGCAACAAGGGCTTCAGTGACTGTGAGGGACTTTGTCTTCCAGGAATGAAAGTTTTTTAATACAGTAAGCTTTCATATATACTAGACACTCCAGTATCTACTTTACCCTGAGCTTTGTATTCCATGTTGCAACATTTTATGCCTTAATCACCCACATACTAGATACCAAAATTTAGAAATAACCCTCATACCCAAGAGTGTGCTGAAATAATTCAAAATAGCCAATGCTAAGCCTGTTTAGTCTTCCTCCTAGAATCCCCAATAAAGAATTTTGCTGTGTTTTCTCTTGACCTATCAGTGCATTTACTGGTCCTGGAGATTCTATTTGTGAATCTTGATGGTACAATCTGTCCTTTCTGTAGGCAGATGAAGCAAACTATATTTTTACTAGCCACTATATTCTTATCTCTTGGGCTTACCAAACCTGAATAGTAATGAAACTTTAAAAATATAATCATTCAAGTAAAATGTATAATGCTATTAGGTTTATGACTCATTATTGGGATAAACCACAAATAAAATGTATTCATTCCACAGTTTGAACAAGGTAAGAAGACTCAAGTGAGTAATCAATCAATTAATCAATCATTCAATACAAACTTTAAAAGAAGATTTAGGATGTGCATTTACCAGGAAAGCAGGTGATGGTGGATGGTGGGACAAAGCTGGATAAATTCAAATATGCAAAATTTCTGTCTCTTTGTATGAATATGCCCCTTTCAATGTTGCATATTTATACAACATTTAAATATTTGCTGATATGGCATGATAGCACATCATCAGAATTATTTATATTGCTAACAATAGAAGAGGAAAATCAAACAGACAAAGAAAGAAGAAAGGAGGGGAACAAAAAGAACATTTTTCTGATGAATGAAAAAGGAACCAGCATGTAACTAACACTCCTAAATAACAGAGGTAGCACTGTTAGACACCTGGTTGTCAATGAAGTCATTTAGCAGAAGAAAATGTATTGATAGTGATGGAAACAAGTCAAGGAATTATTTAGAACATAAAATGTATGTTACAAACTTGTGCTCAGCATATCTTTCTCTACTCCTTTATTACTTTTTACTGGAAATGCATTACATGAATAAAATAATCTGACCATAGTCTTACATAGATACCCGATAACATATAAAAGTAAGTATATGGTTTTTTGAGTCTGTGTTACCTTACTCAGCATGATTTCTCTAGATACATCTATTTGCCTGCAAACCTCATGATGTCATTGTTTTTTTCTGCTGAGTAGTACTACATTGTGTATATGTACCACATTTTCTTTATCCATTCTTCAGTTGAAGAGCATTTAGGTTGTTTCCAGGTTCTGGCTATTACAAACAATGCTGATATGGATATAGCTGAGCAAAGGCCCTTGTGGTATGATTGAGCATTCCTTGGGTATATGCCCAAGAGTGCTACAACTGGGACTTGGGGGAGATGGATTCCCAATTTTCTAAGGAAGCACCATATTGATTTCCAAAGTGGCTGTATAAGCTTGCATTCCCACCAGCAGTGGAGAAGAGTTCCCCTTGCTCCACATCCTCTCCAGCATAAGCTGTCTTCTGTGTTTTTGATCTTAGCCATTCTGACAGGTGTAAGGCGGTATCTCAGAGTCGTTTTGATTTGCATTTCCCAGATAATTAGGGGTGTTGAGCAATTCCTTAAATGTCTTTCAGCCATTTGAGCTTCCTCTGTTGAGAATTCTCTGTTTAGTTCTATAGCCCATTTCTTTATTGGACTGTTGGGCATTTTGATGTCTAATTTCTGGAGTTCTTTATATATTTTGGATATCAGCCCTCTGTCAGATGTGGGGTTGGTGAAGAACTTTTCCCATTCTGTAGGCTGTCGCTTTGTCTTGTTGACTGTGTCCTTTTCTCTACAAAAGCTACTCAGTTTCAACAGGTCCCATTGATTGATTGTTTCTCTTAGTGTCTGTGCTACTGGTGTTATATATAGAAAGTGATCTCCTATGCCAATGTGTTCAAGACTACTTCCTACTTTCTCTTCTATCAGGTTCAGAGTAACTGGATTTATTTGAGGTCTTTGATCCACTTGGACTTAAGTTTTGTGCATGGTGACAGATATGGATCTATTTGCAGCCTTCTACACATTGACATCCAGTTATGCCAGCATCATTTGTTGAAGATGCTTTCTTTTTTCCATTGTACATTTTTGGCTTCTTTGTCAAAAATTATATGTTCTTAGGTGTGCGGGTTAATGTCAGGGTCTTCAATTTGTTTCCATTGGTCCACATGTCGGTTTTTATGCCAGTACCAAGCTGTTTTTATTATGGTAGCTCTATAGTAGAGCTTGAGGTTGGGGATCGTGATCCTCCAGAGGTTGTTTTATTGTATAGGATTCTTTTGGCTATCCAGGGTTTTTTGTTTTTCCATACGAAGTTCCAGGTCTGTGAAGAATTATGTTGGTATTTTGATGGGGATTGCGTTGAATCTGTAGATTGCTTTTGGTAAGATTGCCATTTTTACTATGTTAATCCTGCCTATCCATGAGCATGAGAGATCTTTCCATTTTCTGACATCTTCTTCAATTTCTTTTTTCAGGGACTTAAAGTTCTTGTCATATTGGTCCTTCAATTGCTTAGTTAGAGTAACCCCAAGGTATTTTATATCATTTGTGGCTATTGTAAAGGGTGATGTATCTCTGATTTCCTTCTCAGCCTGATTGTCTATTGTATATAGGAGGGCTACTGATTTTTTTGAGTTGATCTTGTATCCTGCTATGTTCCTGAAGGTGTTTATAAGCGGTATCAGTTCCTTGGTTGAATTTTTGGGGTCTTTCAAGTATACTATCATGTCATCTGCAAATACGGAAAGTTTGAGTTCTTCATTTTCAATTTCTATCCCCTTAATCTCCTTTTGTTGTCTTATTGCTATGGCTAGAACTTCAAGTACTATATTGAATAAGTATGGGGAGAGGTAACCCAGACTCAGAAAGCCAAACATGGTATGTAATCACTCATAGGAGGATACTAGATGTAAAACAAAGATTACTAGACTGCTACTCACAACTCCAGGGAGGCTACCTAGGAAACAGGACCTTAAGAAAGACACAGGGATCACCCAATGACAGAGAAATGGATGAGATCTACATGAAAAACCTGGAAGAGAGTGGGGGTAATGAAGGGCAAGTTTCGAAGGAAAGAGAGTTTAGGGGAGCAGGAGATCCCAGCTGCATCAAGAACAGAAGGGAGAACAAGGAATAACAGACCATGATAAATGAAGACCACATGAGAACAGGAAGAAGCAAAATGTTAGAGATGCCCCCAGAAATCCACAATGATACTGCCACTGTAGACTACTGGCAATGGTCGAGAGAAAACCTGAACTGACCTAGTCTGGTGATTGGATGGCCAAACACCCTAAATGTCATGCTAGAACTCTCATCCAATAACTGATGGAAGTGGATGCAGAGATCCTCGGCCAGGCCTAAGATGGAGCTACAGTAGTCCAATTGGCGAGAAAGAGGAGGGATTGTATGAGCAATAATTGTTGATACCAAAATTGGAAAAAGCACAGGGACAAATTGCCAAACTAATGGAAACACATGAATTATGAAACAAAAGCTGTGGAGCCCCCAACTGGATCAGGCCTTCTGGATAAGTGAGACAATTGAATAGCTTGAACTGTTTGGGAGACACTCAGGCAGTGGGACTGGGACCCCTCCTTAGTGCATGAGCTGGCTGTTTGGAACCTGGGGCTTATGTGGGGACACTTTGCTCTGCCTGGAAGGAGGGGACTGGACTTGTTTGTACTGAATCTACCAGGCTGAGGTGAATCCCTAGGGGAGTCTTTGCCCTGGAAGAGATGGGAATTGTGGTGAGGGGCTGTGGGGAAGGCAGGTGTGGGGGTGGGAAGAGAGAGGACAGGGGAACCCATGGCAGATATATAAAATTAAAACACAAATATCTGTTTAAAAAATATAATTTGATATAAAAAAGTAAGTATATGTAAGAAAATCCCTCTTTTGATTATAGACAAAATTGTGGTCCTTTGACACACTTATTTGAAATACCTGGAAGTGTGCAGCTTACTATGTATTTCTTGGTGGCTTGCTCTCCTGTCTTCTCATTATGGCTGTTCAAACTTATCTGTGACACTGAGAATGATGGAAGATTATAGATAACCTTTTAATGTAGGCACAAAGGATTTGCCATAATTTCCTCACAGGCCTTTAGGATAACTTGCTGTTCATGTAATCACATTCATTAAATATTGCAGTAAGAGTGAGAACCACCTTGACCAAGTCTTAGTAGTGTTTCAGAAATGAGGTCAAAGGTAGACATTTCTTTGAGTTTTGACTCTGGGATTCAAGACAGGATTGTATCTTAATGCACAAATTGGAATACAATAGATGAAGTCATGATGTAGTGATTTTGGTTTGGAGAGTACTATGTGGTAAATTGTTGATGAAAATTTGGTTAGTCAGCATTGCTGTGATCAATGAACTGTATGCTGAAGTGGATAACTGGTTCCTAAAGCAGTGTTGGTTACACAGATAACTATGCATTTGTTCATATAGAGTGGCTCCCAAGAAATTCCTGCAGCCAATAGCACAGTTATTTATAGTCTTATTATCTATGACAAAGAATCTTCTAGAATGAAGGAAAAAGTCAATTTCATACAAATGGCTTCCATTTACTCTTAAAAACTGTTTGGGTATAAATGATCTCAGTTCTCAAAATTATATAGAATCTGATAGAGAATGCCAGTTTTCTGTATTTATCTGAACATCCTTGAGATAACATATGGGTTTAGAAAGAGTCAATCAGAAAGGAAATCAATATTGTTAATATTTCAGATGCATTCTACTGTTTATATCTCATCTAAAATTTCCTTGAAAAGGACATCTTTTTCATTCTATATACCTTACAAATGGTTGCAGTCTGTGTAATAAATTTCAAGACATCGATTGTTTCAGAATAGTAGATTTTCATATTCAATTTCAAATGTGTGACTATGTGAGAAGTTACTGTTACTTCATAATTGGTCTCTGGAAACAATAATTTGCATGTTTTTGTTAATCTTTTAGCTGTTTGTTTTACCCCATCCTTGCCCCACATGCAAGAGTTTAAAAAGCTCATTATGCCTTCAAGATGATCAACTTTGATGATTCCATCATAACACCATTGAGACCTCACCATTGTTATTTCTTCTATGACTGTCGGCAACATAATCATCATTAGTATTTATTCCCATAAGGACTATTTGCTGTGGATGATTGACTGGCAAATAAAACACTGATTGGCCAGTGGCCAGGCAGGAAGTATAGGCGGGACTAACAGAGAGGAGAATGGAGAGAACAGGAAGGCAGAAAGGGACACTGCCAGCAGCTGCCAGGACAAGGAAGATGTAAGGTACTGGTAAGCCATGAGCCATGTGGCAAAGTATAGATTAATAGAAATGGGCTGAATATAAGAATAAGAGCTAGACAATGGTAGGCCTGACCTAATGGCCAAGCAGTTTAAATAATATAAGCGTCTGTGTGTTTATTTTATAAGAGGGCTGTCAGACTGCTGGGGCTTGGCAGGATCCAGAAAAGTTCTCCAGCTACAACTATTCCAGGTAAAATTAATTCTGAATATTAGACAATAGGAACTGGACTTAACAGAAGTCTTTCTAGAACATTGTGATTATAACAGAGGCTACTGAGTATTGAAAACTCCAAGTTATGTTTTTTATGTCAGCTCAAGAATAAATAATGGACAGTTTTGACTTGCTGAAGAGTCACTGTTATAGATCAGTGTAACATATCTTTCAATAATCATAAATAGCTTCAAGGTTACAAACCTAAATATATATCAAAAGAAGTATGCAACCAACTCCAGCAGTCACTGGATTCTATAAGTTGTTTGGAGGCATTCTCATTCAAAAACATGGATCTCCTATATGTTACTAAAACTTTTGTTAGTTTTATGTTCCATTTAGTTTAACCATGGCTGTCTGGGTGATAACTAGATTGTGTCTGTCTATGAAGTAACTAGTGGGGAGAAGGGAGATAAGAAAGGCTGTGGAACAAGGGGAATCAGATGCACTATATACATGCTTTAAATTGTCAAATGGCTTAATTGATAAAAATTACTCTTGTTGACTAGGATATGGAAGTCACCTTTCTAGGATGAGCTAGGGACATAGCATAGGAAGTTAGGAATTAGTCAAATCAAGCTTTTCAAATACAGTAAAGTCAGTGACAGTTGCAATAGTATCTAGTAAGAGAAGAATTTCCCATCGATACTGTCTATGGGAGGGAGTATGTAGGGAGAACTGGAGCTCACAATTGCATCTCTTTCTAGATTTATGACAATTTGCATTACAAACCTTGAATAATAAACTAGAGTTTCAAGCTGCATTGAAGAAGACAGCTTCTGTAACTTGGGTCAAACTCCATTCTAGGGTGATCTGTTCTCTTACTGCAAGGAATTACGAACCAGCTTCAACTTTGATTGCTTGCTCCTCAAATAGCACTTTTTACTTCCCCCGTGTCATTTATAGGAGTACTCTATAATATATATAACTTCTATCATGATTATATATTGTCTCTCCCCATCTCATACAATATTAAGATGCTTTAAGCCCACAGACTTGATGCATTCATGCAACTTTTAGTAGGTGCCACAGCTATGTGACAGCTCTGATAGTAACTCAAGAGGCCAAAGAAAGGCACCACATCATCCTCAACATACTTAACACATTTGTATTTGACTCGTAGTCCTGTTTCTGTTCACATTTTAACTTTTATAAACATTCAACAAATGTATCGAGTCTTTAGAGTCAGATGAAGCTTGATTAAGAATGGAGATGACTTTTAATTAATTTTTAAGTTTGTATTCAGAATAATGGTACTCATGGTGATATTTTCATCCATATGTGCTGCTGTATTTTGTCCTTATTCATTCCTCTCTCCCACCACCAGTTCCTTTCTTTCTGCAGATAGTTCCGACCCTCTGGTTTCATGTCACATATACTCTGTTACCCTCACTTTCCTCCCTCCCTTAAGAGATCTCAGTCTTCTCTCATGACATTTTTTCTACTTTCACTTCACATATGTACAACACACACACTCACACACACTCACACACACACGCACAAACACATTTTTATATCCTTATATAATTTTAACTCTTAATTCTGCATGTTGGAGAGAATGTGGTATTTGTCTGACTTTGGCTTATTTCGCTTAAGATAATGAGTTTCAGCTTAGATTATTCTACTGTGAAGAATGAAACTTTTAAGTATTTTAAACTGGAGTTTAGGTTTAGTTATGCTAAAATGAGATTAAAGACTCCCCCACTGAAAATCAATTATAGTTTTATATATTTATACAACTAGAAAGGCAATAAACCATTGGCTCCTATTGTAGAATGGGGCCATAGTAGGTGGCATGCAGTAGGTGTTCCACTAAATGAAGTCTTGTTAGTCACTGTTATTCAATTTAAGGGCTTCCCTTTTTTTTGTAGATATAAATCTCTCTGGTGATTTCCTGCTCTGTCTTTTTGCATGAGTATTATGATATTTAAAAATGTACTCTATAGGGAGTAAGAAAAGAGTTCTATGTGGCACTAGGTGTAACTCTGGGGAGAAGTCCACTCAACATCTTTTCTAGTATCATAAGCATGATAGCATCATTTTATCCTCATTGACTCTGATACTTGTGCTGCTGAAAACTCCTCTTCAAAGGAATATAAGTATCATACAGTCAAAATGGAACATATATATATATATATATATATATATATATATATATATATATATATATATCCATATTATATAAAGGAACAAGCAGTATGGATAGTAACTCTCCTAAAAGACCTGTCTATTTTAGAAAGATAACGAAATGCTTTCTCAATAGACTAACATTAAGTCCCTTCTTCATGGTAGTATGTGTAGTATACCTATAGCTTTAAATTTTCTTTTCTGTGAAGCCTGTGTAAATTACAGTGTTTGAAGGGTTAGTTGATATGATGGTTAAGGCCATGTTATCACCAACTAACCTCAGATTTCCATGATTTTAAAATGATACTAGGGATTTATTCTCAGTTCTGTCTTGGGCTGTTAAGTATATTCACATGTTACTAGGCATGTTTTCAGAGTTCCTCATATTACCAGTGCTGTCACATATTCAAAAAACAAATTTCTTTTCATTTAGTAGGTCAACCACTTTTGTGTATGAGCATGTTGTTTGAGTCTCATGCAGATAAAAGCAGGGTTGCTTTTTCTTATGTCTTTGGGTCTTCCTGAACTATGAGGAAGATGAACATACAGAACTGAGAACCCAGAGATTTAGAGTGTTCTAAGACCAAATTGTCTCCCTATGTCTCATTGTAGCCTCACACTGTACTTATATTTTATAACTCACATTTCCTCAGAGGCAAAATTTTTAATCTGACATTGTGAACGACTTTCCTGATGTAATTTATCAGAGGAGCAAAGAGACCTGAGATGAAACCTCAAATTCTAAGACACTAGGAGTGACTTTAGGGGGTCACTGCTCCAGGGAAGATTTTAGATAAAGACAGATCATGGCAGGCCTAAAGGAACCCTCTCAAATTTTGTGGTGCACCTGACGGATTGTTGTTATATAGTCACTGAGAGGAGAGGGGAAACTGGCAGGAGATTTGGTGATATGAGTGCAAACAACATACATTCCCAAGATGTAATGGCGACATTAAAACATATATATGTTTCAGTCAACTTCACTTAAGCCAAGTAATTATAAATGTTGAAATATTTAGCCCCTCTGGTTTTGAATCCATCAACCACCATTAATGAGCAGACACATTTGCATTGTTTTGGAGATGGTATTCATCTAAATCCTTTTTTTTTTTCTTGCCAGTGAAATATTTTCACTTATTTATAAGTAATCAATCAACTAACATTTTAAACATTTATTTGCTGTTGTATATGTGTGTACTTGCAGAATCATGCAGGCTTGGTCACTTATGTCTGTGTGCCACGGCATGCACGTGGAGGTCAGAGGACAGCTTGGGAGAGTCCATTTCCTCCCTTTACCATGTAGGTTTCAGGGATCAAACTTGGGTCACCAGGCTTGGCAGCATGTACCCTTACCTGCTGAGTTGTCTTACTTGTCTAGGAAGACAATGTGAACTGTGGGATACTCCCCACCATGAGAGAAAATATTATTAACCTATGCATATATGTACAGACACAGAAAAATTAAAGCAAATTTTGTACAAAGAATAGGGCAAAATGAAAGTGACAAAAAGGTTAGAATATATACTATCTAATTTTAGGGTTTATGATAAAGTCATAGTAATTCAATCAGCCTCTGATCTAAGGTTATTCACAGAGAAGAATGCAATGGTGAATCTTAAAAAAAATACACTGACATAGATGGTGTCTACTGATTTTAGACAAAATGGCTGATAGCAATACAGTAAAAAGTGTGACATGATAAACTTTTACAAAATGATGCTTTTGTATCTAGGCAACATCATCGAAAAGGGAAAATTATTATAAACTCAGATTAGAACTGAATCTTTAGCTTACATGAGGAAAGTAGCTAAAATATTTCTGGCCTTCAACAAAGATTTAAGTAGGAAGAAATATATTTATATATATATATATATATATATATATATATATAAACTATGAAGCGCACAAAAAAAGAATAGCAAGTCAGATTTTTCAAAATTAAAGTCTTGTAGTCTTTGAAATACATTGCTGAGAAAAATACTAAGTAAATCACTCAATCCCTAAATATAACAAAATATTTGCAATGCATACTGTCATAGACAATTTCAATCCAGCACATTTAAAGTATTTTTACAAGCCACAAAGACAAACTATACCACACAAATGTGCATGCACAATTAGTCAAAAGATTTGGATGCATATTTTATATTTTTATTCATATTTTGGTTAGCATACAAAATAATGGGATTTGTTATGTTTTCATACTTACATATCATACTTTGTTAATATGCATCATTCCATTACCCCCAACACATATATATGTGTGTGTGTGTGTGTGTGTGTGTGTGTGTGTGTGTGTATGTGTGTGCACATAGAAACAGAGAAAGCAAGAGAGATTTAAGAAAAACCAGTGACCACCAAAGGCACATAAAGAATTCTCAATATCACTATTAATGAGAGAAATGCAAAGTTAACTTGGATAGTATATATGTATATAATAAAATGTGTAATGAGCTCATGTAATAATCAGAACTCTTAGATGCTGTTGGAGATGTATGAGATGTAAAATGATACAACTATCTGTTAAACTGTTTTCCAGGTTCTGAGCACCTGAAGAATATGCCATGTGCCTATTTGAAGTTCTCAAAGAGGTGACACAAAGCTACAGCTACAAAAACCTTTCAAATGTTTTCTTCAGAGCTGAGGACCAAACCCAGGGCCTTGCGCTTGCTAGGCAAGCGCTCTACCACTGAGCTAAATCCCCAACTCTCAAATGTTTTCTTGGGACTGAAGGTAGGATAAGATAGGAGGCAAAGGAAAGGAAGAAAAGTTTCAGGTTGCACTCTTAGTGATATTTACACAGATATTTGAGATCTCTGAATTAATCCAACTTAGCCTGTATAAAATATACCCAAATAATAACCATCTGACTTTTGTTTTGGGAGATAGACTGCCACTCTTTAGTCCAGGCTGGACTAGAATATACAATTCTATTGTTCCAGATTCCCAAATACAAAGGTCACAGATGTGTTCCCCTGAGTAGCAACTTATTTTGCAGATGTCAATTTGGGACCAATGGAGGCATACCATTTACCCTTTCCTGTGACTGTTGTGATTGAAAATCCAAATGACACATGGAAAACCAAGCTAATGTTTGGACATTTCTATATGACACTGTATATTGATGTGCCCTATAGTTCAATTATTTACTTTTTAAATTATGAAATCAAATTTCGGATATGATTCTTCATGACTCTGTGATTAAGAATGACTGAAAAGATGAATTCTCACTTTGATCCATTGCAGTGTGTGTTAAGAGTGTATCTGTCATGGTGAAAAACTACAAAAGCTAAAATTTTACAGAACAGAATTATTGTTTTAGAAAATTTACAACAAACAGAATTAATTCAGGAAAAAAATACGAAAAGGCAAAAAATTAATGTTTTAGGGGATGGAAAATAGAAAATGATGTATAGTCACATAAGTCATGTGTAGTATGTTTATCTACTGTATAATATTGTACTCTTGTTCTTTCTATATATATGAATAGTACATTAGTACACAGTACATTAAACTGAACCTACACTATGTTTCAGATTTAAATTTTCACAGAAGAAAAATTTAAGGGTGAAGGAATGAAGCTGTAAGGACCATCGGGGAGGGCCATGATGGGTTCACTGTCTGTGAGAAGAGGTGTGAGGACTTGTTGGTCTGGTCCCTAGAGATATTTATGAAGTTATCTGTCATTCTGATTCCACAACACAGACTTCCAGAAAACTGTGTAGCACAGTGGGTGGCTAAAAATTCTGCCCTCGTCGCTCCTCTCAGGTCTTGTTAGCACAACTCCTGGGTATAGTTAGGAAACTGACTCACGCCCTATTTCCTATCACTGATTTAGGGATATATTTTCACTGTCTTGCAGTAGACCAAATAACCTGAAGTGATGGATGAGAAAATTCATTCATGGTTGAGTTTACTGTGCTGGAAGTGGTAATTGTATTGCGAATTGGATAACTCGGAGAATGGGAAAATTAATCTGCACAAGTGAGTAAATCCCTGATAAAAATGCAGATATGAGCATAGAATGCATAGATGTACAGGCTAAAATGAAAGATGCAGCATTATGTTTTCAGATGATAGGATGAAACCCTTTCCCCTCCACCAGGACCATCAACTCAATAGCCACTAATGAGATTTTGTTCCAGGGAATTTAAACCTACATCTGTCATAGAGAATGTTCCCGGCTCCCCGGAAGCTTGTGCAAACTCCTCTCTCTAGCCTGTTTGATTAACCCTAGCTATTTCTGTGCCTGAGTTTTCTGTCAGTCTTTTTGTTAATTATTTCTTGTGGAGAATATTATTTCCTGGCATTATCCAAGGAATCTGAAAGCAAAACATTTCCCTGGCATGTCAGACTGGATTCTGGTATTCTCCCAAATGTTTTGTCATTTTTTAATTCTGCCTCTCAAGTGAGAAATCCAATGTCATTCCTATCCTCAATACTTCATGGGTGCTCTGCTTTCTGGAAACTTCTATCTTCAATGATGATGTTTTTGAAATTCTAATGATTTTCATAGTGAGGTTTAATGTATTTTATCAGTCATTACTGAACTCTTCCAATTTTGAAACCCAGATCCTTAATTCTTGTTCAGACTTAGAATTTCTAATAATATATATATATATATATATATATATATATATATATATATATATATATATATCCATACACACATGGATTTTTATTTTCTCTTTAAAGAAGTGGACAGTTGGAAAGCAGATGAATGTCCCTAAATGTATAGATATATGTATGTATATGTGTGTATGAATATATGCCTGGGGATGCTCACAAAGGTCAGAAGAGGCATTGGAATCCATGGAACTTGAGTTACTGTCATTTCTGAGTTGCTTGACATAGATACTAGGAAGCAGACCCTGGCCCTGTTCAGGAATATCTCAAACTCTGATCCATCTTCCCAGCTCCAAAGATGAACATGTCCTTTCCTGGCTTCTTTATTTTCATGTATCAATTCCAGATTTACTTCATACTTAACATGAAGTAACCCACCGAAAATGGTCTAGAGTTCCATAAATCCTACACATTAACTTAGAGAAAACTGCCATTTTAATAGTCTTATGACACACAAATAGGTCATGCCTCTTGATTTGTTTAGGTCTTTTTTGGCTTAACAATACTTTGTTTTGTTTACTATGCCAGCTTTACAATTATTAGGTCAAATTCATTTCTAAATTTTCTTTAATTCTGGTGGTATGGTGAATAGCTTTCACAAAATTTTTGTTTCAAACTATATGTTGCTAATATGGAGATAAAATTAATTTTTATTTATTGTTCCATTCCTGAGATACATCTCATAGATCACTGTAATGGATATGATCCAAAAATGCTTGTATCTTGATGTCTTTGTCCCAGTATGGTAGATCTAACCATTGAGAGATGATTGAATCACAGGTGTACTAGCATTATCAATATGCTCATCCATTAATGAGTTCAAGCCAAGTAGACCATAAGGATTAGGGCTTTGTTGGACTATGTCTTTGGAGGGTGTTTTTTTTGGTTGTTTATTTCTCAGTTTCCTGGCTACAATGAGTTAAGCAGATTTTATTCAGCATGTCTGCCTCTTGCCATGGCATTTTACCTCACCACAAGTCCGCAGCAATGGAGGGAGCCAGACACAGACCAAAACCTCTGAAACTGTGAGCCAAAAAAGTATTCTCTCCCTTACGTTACTTCTCTCACTTACTTGTTACAGCAACAGAACACTGGGAAATACAATCATAGTAGGAACTAACTTAATATACATAAATAGATTGATAGATGACTAAATGTGAATAAAATATCAGCATTTGTTAAAAAAAGAAAGAAATCCTACTTTTAATACTATTTTTGTAACTTAAGGATAATATAATAATATTGCTCTGATATATTAATTGGACAAGTCATACACTAATTTAAATAACCTAGACACAGAAGAACTATAACAAGTCTTTCTCTGTTCCTCCAGCCAGCTCTCAAATCACAGACTGGAGACTTATTATTAATTATGAAAGCTTGGCCAATAGCTTAGGCTTGTTTCTAACTAGCACTTATAATTTAAATTAACACATATCTTTTAATCTATGTTTTTATATGTGGTTCAGTTACCTTTACTCTGTATTGCCCATGCTGCTTCTTCTCCATCTCACTGGCAACCCCAACTCTTCTCTTTCCCAGAATCCTCTGTGCCTAGAAATCCTGCTGAGCTATTGGCTGCTCAGCTTTTTATTAAACCAATCTGAATGACACATCTTCTCAGTATAGAAAAAGATTATTCCACAACAAAGAACAAATGTAATATGACTTGTCTTTTATGATTCCAAAACAGTCAAGCTCATAGAAGCACAAATTAGAACTGTGCTTTCCAAAGTCTGGTAGTGGTAATGGTTAAGGGGAAGAAAATTCCGTAAAGTAATATAAGTCCTGAGTCTATACTGATTAGGACCCCAATTTATAAAATTGTGTTTATACTTAGAAATTTCCTGGGAGGATTGAGTTTATGTTAAGTGGTATTATATATACACATTCACAAATTACAGGTGAATAATGTGGAAGTAATCTTTTGGAGGAGTTTAATATAACCATGAATAAATTTTGTTAATGTTTTCATGTTTTTATTGTAATTTTTTTGTGTGTGTATGTGTGCATGTACATGTTTATGTATGTGCACATATGTATTGGTATATGTACAGGCCAGAATTTGCTGCTGAGTATGTTTTCAATTGTTCTACACCTTATTCTTTAAGACAGTGTCTCTCATTGAACCTAGAGTTCCTTGGTTTGAAAATACTGGCTGGCCAGCAAGCCCCACGTGTCTTCTTATTGCTACCTTGCTGTTGCTGGAGTCACAGGTGTGTGGGCTGCCTACTTGGCTTTTACATAGGTACTGAGGATCCAAACTCAGGTTCTTCATGCTTGTGCAGAACACATTTTACTGCTTCAGCCACCCTCTGCATACTTATTTCTTAATTCATGTGGTACACATTAAGTGTGTGCAATATATTGTATGTTGCCTGTAACTCAAGATAATGGTGTAAAAATGAGACAATACCAAACTTCCTCAGAGACAATGACCAATACAACTCAATGTTCTAGTCCTTGAAAATATTTTAGCATCCCAAGAGAGTTTTAAGAACTTTGGATGTGTTATTAGCTGAAAGACATGATCCATGCTATTGTCTCTAGGAAATAAGATCTTTCAATCTGTCTTATAAATCATTTCTTATTGGGTCATTTAGAGCTCTGTTTTCAGCTTAGATATAAAATGAGAAAGTCAATTCAGAAAATGGTAATGTGGGTTACATCACTCAGCTGGAAAAGGATACATATGTTTTATCTATCTTTATGCTTTCTACAGTGCAGCATCTATTCTTTGAGAAAAAAAGATTTTTGCTTTTAGGAGGTATGAAAATTTGAAGTTTTTTTAAACTATGATTTACAAACTTTCAAAGATTATTTATGTTAGCTGATTCTGTACTCAGCATATTGACTGTATGAGACCAAAATGAAATTTTCCCTCATTAATTACTGCTGAAAATTTTTCTGAAATGAAGACTCAGTAACCAGGACCTTTGACAACAAAGACATCAAAGGTTACTGTATTTTCACTTTCCATCCACTGACTTTGGCTAAATTTATCAGCCTGTTTAGCTTGATTCCTATTCTTTTCACATGTTACAGTGAATATAGATAGGTAATGTAGAACTACTCTTTGAAGGGTTGTATGAAGTTGGGTTTTGTTTGTTTTTTTGGTATTAACATTGCAACTCTCATGACTCATTAGGGGTAAATACTACTATTGGCAATTTTCTAGTTAAAGAAATTGAGGCTGACAAAGTTAAGTGAATTAAAAATGGTGGGCCATGCACATGTTGCTGTTTAGTCTGGATAAAATATTCCTTCCCTGTAAATTTGAGTTCCAAGACTGTGTGTGGGGAGAGGCATCTAAAACCCAAGTTCTAAGGACAGGGATCCTAGCTGTCTATAAATGGGCTTTGCCCTTGAATTTTCATTTAGAATACATGGACTATAAATCCTTTTACAAATGCAGAAAGTATTTACACATAGTTTATATCATCAACTGTCCAAAGTGGATTGAAAATACCCTATGTCCTTGACAATATTACTCTAAGGATCAAGGAAGATAATGCCTTTTAGAGCATGTGAGGTATATTGGGTCACCCGGATATGGATGTCTTTCCTTTCATTTCTTTTCTTAAAAAAGGAATTATCATCCTATCTTTTATAGGAAACAGTTGAGTGTAAAATCATTGCATATTCTTTTACAGACTTGGCATTTTTATGAAGAGTAGAGTGTACTGATTTGAGACTTCACTGAGTTTCCTTTGCATGTATGCATGGAGTTCTCTGTAGGGTGAAGGACCTTGGTAGTTCTTAGCTGTTCATCCTAGAGATTAAGGTCATCAGGACCCACAACCAAAATAAGTCATTCTTCCCAGTGGCATTCCAGCATCAGGAGTGAGGCAAAGGTATTCAGGCTATTTGTTTTTGGATATGTAATTCAGTATTATGTCTCAAGAGAAGGCTACAGAGTCTTATTTTAAATTTCAAATCATAAAAAGAACATGAATTTAAATATTAAATTCTCAATACAGGCCAGTTTATATACTAAGGAATTTTTATGTACTAACCTCTCTGTCATATAACAGTTGTGCATGGCAGGTACTATAACTCTCATTGCTTTTTTTTTTTTTTTTTTGTAACAAAGAAGTCTAAAACTTAAAAGCATAAAAATGGTTCAGGGCTCCACAGTTGATGAGAGACAGAACCCCATATTAGATTCCTCAGATTTTAGGTCCTGTTGAATTAATCATTAGAAGATATTTACTCATGAAAAGTGATGAGATTAAGGTCAATGTATTAGTTAGTGTTCTCTAGAGGAACAGAACTGATAGAATGAACCCATCGGTCTGTCTGTCTGTCTGTCTGTCTGTCTGTCTGTCTGTCTGTATCTATCTATCTATCTATCTATCTATCTATCTATCATCTGTCTGTCTTCTATCTATATAGAATGTGGATTTATTAGAGTAGCTTATAAGGTATGGTCCAGCTAGTCCAAAAATGGCTGCCTTCTAACAGAAAGTTCAAGAATCTAGTAGTTGTTCATTCCAGAAGATTAGATGTCTCAGTTGGTCTTCAGTTTATGCCAGAATCCTCAAGAAGTAGGTTCTAATGGCAGTGAACTCATCAGCAAAAGCAAGAGCAAGCAGGCATAGAGGGAGAGCTTCCTTCTCCAATGTCCTTTATATAGGCTGCCACCTGAAGGTACGGTCCAGTTTAAAAGTGAATCTTCCCACCTCAAAAGGTTCAGACTATAGGTAGTTCTTCCCATTTCAAATGATTGAATTAAGAAAAGTTCCTCATATTTATACTCAGTGGCTTGGGTTTTAGTTAATTCTGGATATAGTCAGGTTGGCAACCAAGAATAGCCATTAGAGCCAATGTTTGTTGACTATCATATGACAAATATTCTTTTATTAAGGGGAGTGTATCCATTTATCTAAAAAGTAATTATAGTAAAGATAATTATCATTCAAGAGCAGTAAATACTATGTTAGCATTAATTTGGATCACAGAAAACTTCATTAGTCAAGTTAAACAGAAACTTCCACTATTTACTTCTTGATTGATAGGCTTATTGATTAACATATTCTTTACTAATCAATTGATTCCTTGGTGTGTGTGTGTGTGTGTGTGTGTGTGTGTGTGTGTGTGTTTCATTTATTCCTACAGTTGTGATATCTGGCTATGTAAGTCTGAAATCCACAACACAGAGCATCAGGACAAGCTGACTGCATCTCTCAGACACAGGTTTGAGTTGTTTTCCACTGCTAGAATTCATTCTTCATCAGAACCCTTCAGCTCTTGGGGAGGAGGGGAGGTGAAGGGGCTGGGAGGAGTGGAAGGAGGAGAATCCATGGTTAGGATGTACTGTATGAAAGGAGAATAAATGAAAAGAAAAAATAACTAAAAGTTAAACTGAACTAGGATAGCTATTCATAAACATAATGTGTGATATGAAGAAACACAAAAAATAAGTAATACTGGTCATGACTAAGATTTGCTTGAAGTTAGAGCAATACTTAATTAGTTACAGAAAATAAATTGACATGATTATATAAAAACATCCGATCTTCCAGAAGATTGAGTTGGTGCACCAGATTATGTGAGATAATCCTCCATCCTTAAAGAGTGGCACAGACTTTCACCTTACAAAGTACTTACACAATCTTGCCTAGAATAGTGTTGGATAATAGGATGGAAGGCAAGCCAAACTGCTAAATAAAATTTACCTTCAAACCTTCAAAAGCACCTACCTGGGCACAGGAGAGGGGATGAAAGCATCAACCAATCAAGCAAAGACTCCTGGGAGAATTTGGTTCACAAGATAAATTCCCCAGAGACAGGAAGAAAGTAATCAGGACTAGAGTGGAAGTCAGTCTCAGGTAGGTGAGGGACCACACTTGCTATTGTCATTACCAGACTGTAAACCCTAGGAGAAAAGTATAGCTCATTCATACCTGATTGAGCAAAATAGTCAGCATGAGGCAAGATGGTCTTTTGTTGTGAAAAATAGATGTGGGATTATAAAGTTCTGTCTGGCATCTGAAGTTTGTAATAAATAAATAGTATGTAGTTGGGCTTAGGAGAAAACACTGTAGAAGAGAAGCTTGCATAGCATGTCAGAGAAGTCCCTGGCAATCCATCCCTGGGCTATGGTTCTGCATCCATGGCTGGTATGTAGCCCATTATCCCAAGTGTAAGCTACTCCACAGACTACTTTTATTTGCTCTTCTGTGACCTTTTAACAGGCAGCTGGGGCTGCTACTGTCAATACCTATGCAAAGCTATTGCTATACAACTACTGACTGCCTGTCAGTGTATTCTTGTTGTTCACATGTATCCGTACCTAAAAATGGGTAAAGGCTAGTATCACCATGCTTATCCCCTCTGTTGTCACAGCTATACCTGTAGTTAGAGTTTTCCTGCCTGGCCCAGTCAGGACAAATCTCTCTTACCCGCCAGTCCCACAGTCACTCAGACCCAACCAAGAAAGCACACAGAAACTTACATTGTTTACAAACTGTATGGCCGTGGCAGGCTGCTTGTTATCTACTTCTTTTCTCTTAAATTAACCCATTTCTGTTAGTCTATACTTTGCCACATGGCTTGTGGCTTACCAGTGTCTTTACATGTTGCTTTTCATGGCGGCGGCTGGCAGTGTCTCTCTCAGCCTTCTACTTCCCAGAATTCTCTACTCTCTTGTCCCGCCTATACTTCCTGCCTGGCCACTGGCCAATCAGAACTTTATTTACACAGAGTGATATCCACAGCATATACCTTCTAGTTGGGATTTTCTTTGGGCCAATAACCAGCCCCAAAATAAAGACATGGAAACTTATTATTAATTATGAATGTTCAGCCTTAGCTTAGGCTTGTCCCGCCAGCCCTTTTAACTTATTTAACCTGTTTCTCTTCATCTACATTTTGCTAGGGTCCTTTTGTCTTTCTTTTATTCTGTATGTCCTGCTTTCTTGCTTCCTCCGTGTCTGACTGGCTAGTCACTGTTATCTCCTCATCCTTTCCTTTCTTTCCCTCTGCCCACCAAAATTCCTCCTCCTCCTTACTCTCCATGCCAGGAAGTTCTGTCTATACATCCTTCCTCACTATTGGCCATTTAGCTTTTTATTAGCCCAATCAGGTGCCTTAGGCAGGCAAACAAAAACAGCAACACAACTTTACATAATTAAATAAATTCAACACACTTTTCATAATTAAAACAGATATCCTCAATAATACCTCTTCCAGTAAGACCCAAACACCATCAAACCTAAGCCACAAAATCAAGTTTAACTCTTTCTAAATTATGTTTTAGGTGTCAGTTAATGCATTCAAGTATACCTGCCAAATAGTGGGTTTGTGGGTTTGGTCATTTAATATCATGTCTAGATCTTGTTTCTTCCTTGTTTCCAGTGAAATTACAATACCTGTTCTAGATTCGTAGTCCAATGAGGTATCGAGTCTCAATCACTATATTACCACAATAAACTGGTTTCTGAGATGCCACTACCAGCAGCAACATTCAGAAGTCAAGTGATCTTTGTATTATCCAGACACACTTTACCATGCTCTCTATCATACTCTGTCCTTGAACATGAGCCCATTTTTAAAATCATGTAAGTGATTGAACCACACAGAAAATGTACAAATTTTAAGAAAAAAATGAATAATTCCAAAGCTCTAAGTTCGACTTTTTGCCTCTTCACACAGTCTTTGCCTCCAGAAGACATTGTTTTCCTCAAAGACAAGCACTATGAACTAACATACCAATGATATTATATTTATACCTTTGCTTCCTGCTTTAACAAAGGAAATTCAGCTTCCAGCCTGTAGAAGAAAAATGCGGTCATTTTGCGCAGTTTGGATGCCTGCATTTTAACCTTTGGCCTCAAATAGATCAAATCACATCTTGAGCTCACAGGTAACAACTTTTACTGGTGAAACAGAGGGAACATGGTAGTATTTCTCAAGAAGATCAAAATTGGAGCTTGCAGAAATTTATTGAGGATATTTTTCAAAGATTCTGGGATCCTTTATTGTTATATGTTTTTCACGGTGGCTAGCAAATGGGCAGTTTGTCTCTGATGCTCTCATTTTGAGAAGTAGCCTCTGATTGTTCACCCTTTTATACAAGTGTGTTGCACTGACATGCATGTCAAAGGAACAGGTGAAAAAAATGTATATATATATTAGGGAAAAAAAATCAAAGTTTTCTGAAAATGAAATGGAGCTATTTCCGGATCCTTCGGTGAAGTCTAGCCATCTCATCAGGATGCAGACTCGGAGTTGGAAAAGTAGGTGGCAAAACTTTTTCAAGGCATCTTCAAGTTTGATTTGAGTCCTTATTCTCCTAAGAGAGTCATTATTATTTCTTAGAATATACTCAGCTCTCACACAGCTCTTCCAGTTCATTTTTTAAAAAAAGTGAACAATGGATTGCTTGGTGAAAATCTTTTTGATTTTTAAGAATGAATAAATACTTTGATTTATCATTTTCTGGATTTTATCTCACTTACATGTAAGCATGTGTGCTTGAAAATTTAAAATATTATTGTAGAATTGTTAATAATTGGGAAATTTCAAAAGTAATATAAATCTTTGTCAGTAGAACTCTCACAATTTAGCTTCAAAACTTGATTGGCAAAAATTGATAGAATCCCAGTAAGAAACTGGAAAAGCAACAGATATATTTTAAAAAACTTAGTATACCTTTTTCAATAAAGATTGATTGAGCCTGCAGTCAAATTACCAAGGCTATAAATTACTTGAATAATATAATAAAAGCCTGTTAAAACTCAATGTTAGTGAACACAAAGAGCTTGAATACAGATAGGACTTTGGAAAATATTGATTATAGAAACAGAGTTGAGCAAATAATTAGGAGGGGCTAGAAATAATCAAATACTTTTCTTAACTACAATGTAATAAAATTATAAATAGATTAAAAAATTGAAGAACACAACCAAGAGCAATAATCTAAAATACATAAAATTCCCAAAACTACAAAAAAATAAAACAGTCTAATGCATAAACAGATAATAATATAAACCCGTAAGTCCCAGAGAAGAAACTGGAAGTTTATTACAGAACTTTCTTTTGATACTACTAATTTCAACTTAAAATGTAATATTATATGAAAAAATGAAGATATACAATAATATTCAGAGTTGATACAATTTATATTACATAAGATATTTTGGTTACAAGTTTTTTCAAGATTTATTTTACACACACACATATGAGTTTCGGCTGCATGTATGTATATGTGCCATGTGTGCAATACCTGTGGAGGACAGAAAAAATGTGGGATCCCCTGGAACTGGAGCTACAGCTGGGTGTGAACCACTTTATGAATTCTGGGAGCAAAATCCTGGTCCTCTGCAAGAACATCAAGTGCGCTTAACTGCTGAGCCATGTCTCCAACCCCTAAAATGTTGTCTTGTCCAATAACAATTTCTTGTCCACAATATATACCAAGATGAAGGGAGTATGAAGATGTGCAATAGAAATGAGAAATACTAAATGAGGATGAACATTTTACATCAGTAAAAGTTTGTTTTACTTCCTATCTCTGTCCTTTTCCCTCTTTCTTTTAACTGTTTTAAATGAATTGTTCAGCAAGTATGATATCATTTTAACAATGGTATAATTTTACTGATAGAACCATATGACATTGTTTTCAGTCTTTGTGATTTTCTAGGTTCTAGTTATTTCATAACTAAAAATAACATTTTAAAAACCTATCTCTTGACCCTGAGGCTCTTTTCTTTTCTGGCTTTCACCCAGGTCCTTATTATTATGTACCTGATCAGTTGGTAGTATCTTAATGAGATTACCTACTTCCCATGCATCTCGTTCACATTTGCTTCAAGATTTTTCATAACAATTCCTCCGAAGTAGGTAGAACAACCAGTGCTTCCTCAGAAGAAGAGGAAAAGCACCCTAGTTAATTTCCTAATACCTAGGTAGGAGTAGGAGCCAAACAATGCTTACTGTGTTAGTGTAGATTGCGTTAAATCATTTCATGTTCCCCCCACCTTTTGAAAATAATCAAGTTTAATTATTGATAGAGCAAAAAACAGAATTCACTTGTTATGTTAATATATACCAATTAGTAACTTGTAACAAAAGTTTACATTACAAGCACTTAACTACTTATGTGTAAGATATTGTCTTGGTTTCTTCTTCTGCCACTATGATAAAACACCCCAACAAAAGGTACTTAAGGAACAAAGGGTTTATTTGGGTTTATATTTCCAGAGAGAAAACTCCATTATGGCAGGTAAGCATGTCAGCAGGCAGGAGAAACATGGTGGCAGGCACATGCATCTGGTTGCTCATGATTCATCCACAGTCAGAATGCTGAGACTGGATAAGATAGAATGCTGGGTTGTAAAACCTCAAGGTTGTCCCTCAGTGACTCACTTTGTCCAGTGAGATTCTACCTCCTGATGTTTCTATAACTTTCCCAAAAAAACTACCAACTAAGGACCAAATTAAAAAAATAAAACAGAGAAGAGCCTATGGGGGACATTGTACATTGAGATCACAATAGGTATATTTGCATTCCATTTGTTCTGTTACCAGTGTTTCCCACTTTGGTACTATTGTTTTGAAACCTCTTCTAAAGCCCATGTATTGACTGGGCTATACTGCTGAGGAACCTTTGGGATGTGGACTTAGTGAAGAAAGATCATGGGAAAGATGCCTTTGAAGGGGATTTGGGAACCTGGGACACTTTCCCGACTCCCTTTGCTTCCTGGCTGCCCCGAGGTGAGCAGTCTCCTTTGCTATGTTTGTTCCCACTATGAAGTTTTCCACCTTGCCCAGTCCCAAGCAAGGTGGGTAGGTGAGTGCAGATAGAAGCCTTTGAAACTAAACAAGAATAAACTTCACTCCAGCAAGTTATCATAGGCATTTTGTTGGAATTCATTGTGATATTTCCAGCCCCAATATTCAAAGCTGTCATACCACTAAAGAATGCAGAACATTGAGGTATCACACATTCCTTAGTTTAGTGAATATTTTAGTAATTCTCTTATAATTTTCTCAAATTCAGGGATGCCATGTTTTCATTGAGAAGGGCAGACACCATCCCCACAAAGCTGAGATGTCATAGGTGACTCTATTTCTTATTCGTTTGAAATCTTTTTCTGTGCTATATTGGCCAATTGAAGCAGAGACAACAATGAGCAACGGAGCAATTTCCTGTGCATTTTTCATCAGGTGAAGCTTATCTGTTCTTCTTAAAACTCCAGTAGCATCCATCCAACAGATTATAATTAGTGTTTCTTCTAAAGGCTGTATTGGGAAAGGCTTTAACAACTCATTTTAGCTGGCCACACACATGATCAAAGTCTCTGTCAGAAGCAATTCCTGAGACGTTTCTCTGGTTAATAACTGGGGGCTCCATCCAGGGAAGAAGGTGATGAGGATGGTTCTGAAGTTCCACAAAGGAAAAGTGCCTCTGGAAAGCATCTGGCTCCCATCAGTAGACCTTTTCGTTTTGTATCCTCAGCCTGGAATCTGGGTGTGAACTCCCACTTTGTTCTTCTTATATCTGGCGAGTCTCTTACCATCTATCTCCACGATTGCTGGTGAACACAGTCAGACATAATGATGTCTTGCAGCAAAATGAAGAGAAATTGAAGACCTTATAGAATGACAAAGAAGAAGCAGGCTGTCTGCCTCCATACAGCAGACCCATCCTGAGGCATAAAATATGACTATTCCTTTTGCATTCTCACAATGGAAACCAAGCTAATAAGCCACAGGCCTGAAGTTCTGAAAAAAAAAAGTTCATTATATTGGAATACCCTCTCTTTCAAAAGAGCCCAAATGTTTTTTTTTGTTTGTTTGTTTGTGTTGTTTTGTTTTGTTTTGTTTTGTTTTTTTTTTAATAGGCTTTTCCTTGATCCCAAATCCCCCATTCTGGAAAGCCTTCTTGAACCATATGGGGAGAGATTATATTTTTTCAGTGCCCATTTCCTTATTCCAATCTTCCTGAAACTGAAGACTTACAGATGCTGAATTTTTCTCGAAGGAAACATTTTGCTTTTTTCAGCTCACAAGTATTCATCTTTCTTTTGCTTTGGCTCTGGAACTCTTTTCAATGGCTTATTTAATGTTCTTTTGTCAGAGTATTGTTGATGTTCTGTAAGAATGCCATATGCTAGTAGCCTTAGAAGTCTAGCTCAGAGAAGTCCAAGACATTTGGAGTTAAAAGACCAAGATTTGAGGCACAATTTTGCCACATAGTACTTGATTGTAAGAGTCTCAGTCACTTTCCATTACTGTAGCAGATACTAGAGACAGTGAATTTACAAAGAGGAAGATTTGAGTTGCTCATGTTTTAGGATGCTTCACTTTATTATTCATTTTCCCTGTGATTTGGGGGTAATTTATCTTTCTAATCCTTTGTTTATTTGTCTGTAAAATGGGTAGTAACAGAGTAGTTTCCATGTTAGAGATTTTAAAGGGGATTTTAGGGATGTGTTTGAGGTATGTGGCATATTCATAGGGTAAGGAATTCTTTTGCCAACCTAAATCATAGTAGGCTGGATCTCCCTTTGGGGGCATGTTTTCCATAATCCTCTAGAAAAGCTCATAAGGAGGAAGGAAGTCAAGACTACAATGTAAATGATATTATGGATGCAGATCCTCTGTTGGTAAACATTAGCCAGAAAATGCCCTAGTGCCTTTGATTTTGATACAGCAGGAACAATTTATCAGCATCCCCAAGAAGCCAGGAAGAGACTTTGTACCATCAGGAGACACTACAATTCAGAGCTATAGTCTGCTTGCTTCCCTCACATCTAACTATTTTTTGAGATACATAAGGTTCCACAATTGATCTCACAAGTGCTAAGTTTTGTTATTTTAAAAACTGAGGCTTCATCTCCAGGTTGGAATTTTATAAACACTTGGCAGACTGGAGTTGGGTGGTGGTGGTGCATGCCTTTAATCCAAGCACTTGGGAGGCAAAGCCAGGCAGATGTCCATGAGTTCAAAGCCAGCCTGGGCTACGGAGTGAGTTCCAGGAAAGGTACAAAACTACACAGAGAAACCCTGTCTCAGAAAGAAAGAAAGAAAGAAAGAAACAAACAAACAAACAACAACAACAACAAAAAACCAACTTGGCAGACTGCAAAAATAAGAGCAGGGCACAGACTGTCTTGAGGACCACCTTTGCCCAGCTACACCACTCATACCTATTTTTTACATATAAGCACTATATCATGGTGCCAGTGCAGGACAGAGCCAAGCTGTTCATCTCATGGCTAGGAAGCAAAAGCAAAGGAGGATGGCAGCATTGTCTCCCAACCCCTCCAAGGACAGACTCCTTGTGGCCTAAAGACTTTTCTCCTCCTACCACGTATTTAAATATCACTGGCTGGTGACCAAACTCTTGACAGATGGAACTTCATAAAACATTCTAAGTCGGATTTGGCTCATAAGCGAATCTCAAGCATTTACATTCAAAAGCTGAGGGTTTGATGACAGGATTTGCCACATATTATTTGATCATAGGTGATTTAATTTATTTCCCCAGGCCTTTCTTTATGAGTGTAAAATGAAGTGATTCTAATTACATTTTACGGCATGGCCAGGTACACTAGAGTGTCTGCGTGCTGTCTCCTGTTCACAAGAAACTTGCCCTCAAGTCCTCTTTCTCTGTCATTGAAAAAGATAATTTTCCTTGGTCATCAACTTCACTTTTAAAACAATGTTTAATTTAATCTTTGAAATTTTCACTTATAAAAATAACTATCCTGTGTCTTTATCCATATCTACCTTACTCCCTCATGTCCAACTTCCTCTATCCTGCCTAAACATCTCCCTTCCTACTTACTGTCTTCCTATCAAAAGTTTTAAAGAGAATTAAAATCCACTGAGTTCAATTAGTGGTACCCTTTTGCACAGAGGTATGTGGCATTCTGCTGGGGCAAGAACAGCCAACCTCCCAGTATGTATATATTCAAAGAAAATGACTCTCTTCTCCCAGAAGTCACGGATAAGAGCTCCTCATCTTGGGGTGACCTTGGTAATCCCCCCCCCCCCGACCCATGCTGAAGATTTTAACTTGTTTTATCTCTTGTGTGACTCAGGTAATCTCAACTACTGTGTGAAAAATGAGTCATGTCCAGTACACCACATCTCACTGCACTTCTTCACTTCCTCCTTTAGACTTGTCTTCAATTTAGACTCAATTGTCTTAGAGAATCCCTTTGAGATATTTACTTGACCTATTGTGAAGGAAAAATGTTTTCTCCATGAACCAAATGTAAATGATTCATTTATTTTATTTAATATTTTGAGACACTATCTTGCTTTATATCCCAGGATAGTCTTGAACTTATGGCCCTCCTGGCTGAGTTTCCATAGCACCGGGATTGTAGCCATATGTCAAGATATGTGCAAAAAAAATTAATTTAAACATTTTATTATTATGCTGCTGACTAGCATTTAAAAAATGTGACTCCCTTTGGGATATGGAGGATGACTTTGGAATGCCATATAGTGCTCACACCACTTACAACAGAGTTTTTGTTGCAAAAGTGTGATGGGACTCAATGCTTTGGATTATTTTCTGAGATAGTTTTAGAATAAGGTTATGATACAAGAATTTCTTCTTGTCTTTAGGAAGTAATGAATTAAAGCAGCTAAGTTTCAAAATAAAGGAGAAGATGTAAGTTGAAGGGGCTGAGGAGACCCCTCAGCCACTAAAAGTACTTGCATTCTTGCCGAGGGCCCTGGCTCAGATCCAGCACCCACTTCTGGTGCAACTGCATATAACTCCAAATCTGATGTCCCTTACTCCAAGGGTATCTGAAATCATGTATACAAACCCGTACACACAGATACACTGGCATACACACAGTTATAGATCACAAAGTAAATTTAAAAACTAAGTTAAAAGGATAATTTTTTATCACCCTTTTAAAAAAGCTATACATTTTCTAGAAAGTTGATGTTTTCATATAACTTTATAAATGGGTTGATAAAAGCTTTTGAAATATAAGCAAACCACTTAGCTTTTCTTTGTTTCCCTTTCTCTTTCCCCTTACCCTGAAGTGAGGGCTGGCATTTGAGGATGAAAAGAACAGAGTTCCCCAGATGATCTTGCCAACTTGGTTCTCATCTCACAAAGTGAGTCTGGGCATTTTGAGCCCAGAAAATATGGGACATGTACAGGCTTAACTCTTATGTAGTGCCTTTGTCTGTTGTTTGTGGAGTTTACCTGTGGAGGCTTTATATATTGACAGTGTTTTTCTCTGGCTGTTGCTTGCTTTCAAAAACCTTCTTCATCAACCTTTTCTAACTGGCTTACTCATGGCCTTCTTGCAATTCTCCTGAGACCAAGTGTGAATGGTAGGATAGTGATTCTCCTTGCTGTGTAGCTCAAGTCTGAGAGATACCCAATCATCTTTAATTTTGACAGTCTTGGGTATAGGACTCTTATTGCAAGTTACTTCTCCTTCATTAAGCAGCCCATTGGATGATCTTGATACCATTCCAGGATACAGAGAAGGTTTTTTTTTTTAATGGTTAAAGAATTAAAAGGCAGAAAAAGTTTGAAATTCAAGAAAAGCCAAAAGTTAAGCAAAACCAAAGTTTATTCAAAGAGTAGAATTTTATGAATGTTACAAAGCTAAAAATCCAAGCAAAGTCAAAGTTTATTCACAAGGACAATTTCTTTAGTGTTTAAAAGAAAAACCCTAGGGCAGGCAAGCTTTAAATCTCAGCCACTGGCAGGAGAAGGATAATTGGGGTAGAGAAAGGAAAAAAGTCATGCCATTTGAGCGAAGCTATCATGGAGGTTAGTCACATGATGGGTACGCATCCAGATGTCAGGGAGGGGAGCTTTGAGAAAGAGGAAGGAAGTCCAACATCAGAAAGGAAGAGTTAAAAAAAATAAGAAAAAAGAAATGGCTGTGTGTTCTGAGTCAGGACACAGAAAAGTGGATAGACCAAGCCAAACCTCATGGCGGTTTACCTGAACTGCAGTAGAGGGTGGAGATTCTGAGAAGAAAAATTACAGTATCTCATTACAGGGATAATTCTACCCATCTTCCAGCATGGCTTATGGGGAGATTGATTTTTTAGAGGTCATCATACCTTCCTGTGGGATGATCTTTTGCTCAGGTAGATAATTGACTGTCCCAGCTGGATCAAGTCCTTTATGTTTTAGGTGCCTTAGAATGTTAGGTCTCAACCCAGGATAAAAAAAAAAAAAAGACTCCACCCACTGACCAAAAATAGCTAATTTTCTCTCAGTGAGCCTTACTGCTATTGTGTGAATCTCTTTTGCCTTATTTTTTCTACAAGTGAAGTAGTGATGCCAAAGTCAAGGTTGTGTTTATTTACTATGTGGACATTCTGCTGAAAATCCTTAGTTTTAAGTTTGAGAAGTTGAATCTAAGAAGTTGAGTCTTCCCATATATTTCATTCAGTTTCAAGAGTTGAAAGACACACAAGGGGATATGTGTATTTATTTTTTGTCCTTTTATGCATAAGTGACTCAACTCTTAAGACAGCCTTAGAGATAGATATTGCTTTGTTTAACTTAAAAAATTTTCTGGCTTTTTTATTTAAGAAATTTTTAAATTCATTTTACATACCAACTACAGATCCCCCTCTCATTCCTCCCCCGGCTTCCCCAACCAGCCTTCCCCCCAACCCACCTCCATCCCCTCCTCCAAAAGGGTAAGGGCTAAGCACATGTTTAGGAGTGAGTATAAAAAGACATTTTTGCTTCCCTCTTTGATGATCAGACTATTGAAAGAACAGAACTTAAGAAATTAGAGTTTCCTCAGGAGTATTTGGTTGGATAAGACATGGCTAAGTGTTGGGTTATGTCTGCAGAGCAGGAACTTACCTCCTGGAGAGAGATTTACAATGTATCAGACAACTTTTGTAGAAGAGACTAGGAGCTGAGGCAATGCAGGGTAGGAGACTCCTCCTTGACTAGACAGCTCAGTTATGTACATTTCTTGCTTTCTATTTAAACCCTCATGTCATGTCCCAGCAGATGAACTTGAGACATGCGGTTACTGGATGCATTTGTTCTTTTTAATAATATGACCACATTGAATGAATCTCCTTTTTCTGCTTTTCACAATTCAAAATGAAGAAGACAAGATACTCACTGGGGCATTGTTAACCTACCAGGGACTTACAGAAAATGGATTCTCTCTCCTGCCAAACCATCAATGGTTGATAGATCTTCAGCTTGGAGGTACCCCTGAACACCTCTCCACTCCACAAACTTAAATGTTGACCTGATTGATCTTGTTCAGGCCTTCTGCAGGCCCCCACAGCTGCTGTAAGTTCATAAGAACAGCAGTGTTGTCATGCCCAGAAGGTGCTTTTTCACTCTCATCTACCCTGACCTCTGCTCTTACATTCTTCATGCTCCCTTTTCACAATGACTCTGAGTCTCAGGGGTAGACAGTGTGAGAGAGATGTTCCACTTGTGGTTGAGAGTTCCATGGACACTTACTCTCTGTGTTCTGTCCAGTTGCAAATTTTTGTGTTAACTCTTCTTCTCTCACAAACAAATGCCTCTGATGAAGTCTTAAAACTGTGCTAATATCTGGAAATAAGAGTTTAGAGAACAGTTTGATACTGTGTCAATTTACCAAAAACAATAGTAGTATGTCCACACCCAGAGCCTATGAGGACTTCAACTATGAGATTTTATTTTAGCAAGCTTTACAGTATCAAGAATGTGTTTCCTTTAAGTTCAGTTAGAAAGCAATCAGTTGCCACCAGAACATTCCTGCGAATATACTACATGGTTTTGTGTGTCAAAACTAGGCACAAGCTAGAATCATCAAAGAAGAAGGAGCCTCAGTTGAGGAAATGCCTCTATTAGATCCAGGTATAAGGCATTTTCTCAATGGAGGAGGGCCCAGCTCATGGTGAGTAGTGCCATCCCTGAACTGGTGATCCTGAATTCTATAAGAAAGCAGACTGAACAACTCATGTGAAGCAAGCCAGTAAGCCACACTCATCCATGGCCTCTGTATCAGCTCCTGCTTCCATAATCGTGCCTTGTTTGAGTTCCTATCCTGACTTCCCAAGGTGATGAACAGAAATGTGGAAGTGTAAGCCAAATACAACCATTCCTAGTCTTCTTGGTTTTTGGCTATGGTGTTTTGTAGCAGCAATAGAAACCATAACTAAGACAGCCCTTATGGCATATATTGCCATACTTGTCCTTATTACAGTTTATAAGGTTCACAGCTGTGTAACCCCATTCATGAGTTTTATCTACCTCAACAGTCTGCACAACACCTCTAGTACTATGAAAGCTAGCTATCAGGGGAGACATTTCCTGGTCAATACCAACTCAATTTTTTTTTTTCATGTCCAAAGTGTGTGGTACCTTCATCAATAAGTTCTTAGAATTATGTTTTGTTGTTCAACCAAGAACAATACCAACAGCATAACCAACAACTTGAGAGGACATATCTCACGTTTGGCCTTGGAATTTCTATTTGGCAATCTGGCTACTGGAAGGAGTATTATCTCCCATGTGGTGTAAATCCAATGAAGCTCATCTCATATGGTGTGTGTGTGTGTGTGTGTGTGTGTGTGTGTGTAGTAAAACAGTATATTTCCATTTGGATTTATCAAACATTTCAGTATTAATTATTCCTCCCCCCTACCTCCTCTTTCACAAGCTTCCTTTCCATCCATGGTCGGCATAAATTATGTTATATGGGAAAAAAGGAAGTTGGGAGAGGGTGGAGAGTGGAGAGTGGATTTTGGGAGATTTAGAGGTACAAATGGGAATTGAATATTACCTAAGTGCATGGTATACATGTATGCAATTATCAAAGAACTAATAAAATATTCTATTAAAATCACACTGGCTTGTTTCTCTTTTTTCTCCTTTTTTATTTATTATATTTGTGTTTTAATTTTACACATCAGCCATGGGTTCCCCTGTCCTCCCCCTTCCCACCCCCACCTTTCCCCCAGCCCCTCCCCTCTATTCCCATCTCCTCCAGGGTCAAGACTCCAATGGAGATTCAATTCAGCCTGGTAGATTCAGTACAGGCAGGTCCAGTCCCCTCCTTCCAGGCTGAGCAAAGTGTCTCTGTGTAAGCCCAAGGTTCCAAACAGCCAGCTCATGCACTAAGGACAGGTCCGTGTCCCACTGCCTGGGTGCTTCCCAAACAGTTCAAGCTATTCAGTTGTCTCACTTATCCAGAGGGCCTGATCCAGTTGGGGGCTCCACAACTTTTGGTTCATAATTCATGTATTTCCATTAGTTTGGCTATTTGTCCCTGTGCTTTTCCAATCTTGGTCTCAACAATTCACACTCTTACAGTCCCTCCTCTATCTAGACAATTGGACTCCTGGAGCTCCACCTGGGGCCTGGCCAAGGATCTATGAATCCACTTCCATCAGTTATTGGATGAGAGTTCCAGGACAACAGTTAGGGTGTTTGGCCATCTGATCACCAGACTAGGTCAGTTCAGGTTTTCTCTCGACCATTACCAGCAGTCTGCAGAGGATGTATCATTGTGGATTTCTGGGAACCTCTTTAGCACTTTGCTTCTTCCTGTTCTCATGTGGTCTTTATTTATCATGGTCTGTTATTCCTTGTTCTCCCTTTCTTTCTTGATCCAGCTGGGATCCCCTGCTCCCCTAGCCTCTCTTTCCCTCGAAACTTGCCCTTCATTACTCCCACTGTCTTCCAGGTTGTTCATGTAGATCTCAATCTCATCTGTTTCTCTGTCATTAGGTGATCCCTGTGTCTTTCCTAGGGTCCGGATTTTTAGGTAGCATCCCTGGAGTTGTGCAGCAGTCTAGTCATCTTTTTTTTTTTTTTTTTTTTTACATCTAGTATCCTACTATGAGTGAGTACATAACATGTTTGTCTTTCTGAGTCTGGGTTACCTCACTCAGGATGATTTTTTCTAGATCCATCCATTTGCCTGCAAACCTCATGATGTCATTGTTTTTCTCAGTTGAGTAGTACTCCATTGTTTATATGTACCATATTTTCTTTATCCATTCTTCAATTGAAGGGCATCTGGGTTGTTTCCACTTTCTGGCTATTACAAACAATGCTGATATGGATATAGCTGAGCAAATGCCCTTGTGGTATGATTGAGCATTCCTTGGGAATATGCCCAAGAGTGCTACAGCTGGGTCTTTGGGGAGATGGATTCCCAATTTTCTAAGGAAGTACCATATTGATTTCCAAAGTGGCTGTACAAGCTTGCATTCCCACCAGCAGTGGAGGAGAGTTCCCCTTGCTCCACATCCTCTCCAGCATAAGCTGTCTTCTGTGTTTTTGATCTTAGCCATTCTGACAGGTGTAAGGTGGTATCTCAGAGTTGTTTTGATTTGCATTTCCCAGATAATTAGGGATGTTGAGCAATTCCTTAAATGTCTTTCAGCCATTTGAGCATCCTCTGTTGAGAATTCTCTGTTTAGTTCTATAGCCCATTTCTTAATTGGACTGTTGGGCATTTTGATGTCTAATTTCTGGAGTTCTTTATATATTGTGGATGTCAGCCCTCTGTCAGATGTGGGGTTGGTAAAGACCTTTTCCCATTCTGTAGGCTGTCGCTTTGTCTTGTTGACCATGTCCTTTGCTCTACTAAAGTTTCTCAGTTTCAACAGGTCCCATTGATTGATTTTTTTCTCTCAGTGTCTGTGCTACTGGTGTTATATTTAGAAAGTGATCTCCTATGCCAATGCATTCAAGACTATTTCCTACTTTCTCTTCTATCAGGTTCAGAGTAACTAGATTTATGTTGAAGTCTTTGATCCACTTGGACTTAAGCTTTGTGCACAGTAACAGATATGGATCTATTTGCAGCCTTCTACATGTTGACATCCAGTTATGCCAGCACCTTCTACTATAGAGCTACCATAATAAAAACAGCTTGGTTCTGGTATAAAAACCAACATGTGGACCAATGGAATTGAACTGAAGTCCCTCGCATTAACTGGCTTGCTTGTTAAGAAAGAGTTGCCAATTTGACTTTCTTATTTCAACCGTTTTTTTTTTGTTTGTTTGTTTGTTTGTTTTGTTTGTTTTTTAAATCAATGGAAGAATCTGAGACTATGATGCTTGGTATCTTCTCTTGTTACTTTCAACTCCTAAGTAGGACTGATATAAATACAAGGTATCTAACACTATTTATCTTCAGCATAAAACATAGTGTGTCTCTCACATCAATCTTAGAAAACATCAAGTGTTCATGATGGTCTCTTTGAACTTTTGCTATTGCTAGTGGAACAATGTGGTGCATGGCTGGTCCAGATACAAGTTAGAATAGGAACAATTCATCAGAGGCCACAGGCAGGAGCACAGAAACTCATTTTAGAAAAGGAGTAGAGGCAAGCTGGGAGAAAAGTATGTGATAGCCACTGGGATTCCTATGTTCTTTGACATCTGTTTATGTGCTTTAATGATAGGGGAAATATTACTTCCAGGGCCAAGCATTTCTCTGTGTTATATATCAGACAGGAAATGCTCTTTTGTTGGTTGAAATACACATAACACCTAGAATTCTTTGCTTTCTTAAGATCTTTGAAATGGCAAATCAAACTCTAAGAGACTGGAGAGCCCTCCAGCTGCATTTGTTGCCCGAGAAGCTGAAAATTAAAAGACCAACACTGTTGCATTTCCAAGCATTTAAACTCCAAAGAGTTTTGTTTGTAAGAACGTGATTTTTATCATTTTTTCTCTTCCTCTACATAAAGGCTGGAGGTTAAGTGATTGGACTCCCTTGGTTTAAGAAAAGAGGGTAAACATCGAGTTGACAGGATCTTTTATGAGAGTTTGTTTCTATGCAGATGGTGAATGAAGTACAGGGTTCACAAAACCTTTCCAACAATGTGTTAACATAATTTTCCACTGTATGTGTGATGCAGAAGACATAGGAAGAATGTGCATGGTAAACAAAGCATGCAGGCAGGGACCAGTGTGGTAGGGTAAAATGTCAATTTGCCCTTCCTCTGTGTTATGTACTTCTTCATAACTAATACTTGTTCCTAAGTCTTTACAGAGTCAGGGCATAGAAAATGGTTTCTTTTCACTTGAATAAAGCACTTCACTAGAACTGGGAAACCTAGACTTAAATTCTAGTTTTGTTATTTTGTGAGCTGATTTTCTCTCTCTAGTTATTAAATGATTGCAACCATTCCAGAAATGTTCTAAGTGTGGGTATATAATCACAAAATATGACAGTAACAAATTTAACCCGCAGCTAGTGTTACTGTTCTTCTACAGTCTGCAGGAAATGGAGCCACAGAGATATTAGCATTTGGTCTGTCACAGATCTAGTAAGCAGTTGAGCCAGCATCCAATCTAGACTTACTCTGAGGGATTTAACATAGTTCCTTTCACTCAGCACTACTACATAATAGATATGATTTTGTGCATTTGAATACTACTTTGTTTTAACTGCAGTTAAATCACAGATGAAACTGTGTGGGCATAAATGACATAATTTAGAAAAAGAGTTAACTTCAAAGCATTATGACAGGTTATTCTTTTTGACGTGTATGGAAAATTTACATAGTAGTACTGAGATAGATGACTTATAAAAATGTTTTTTATGATTCATGTACTTCCATTCATTTGGCTATTTGTCTCTGTGCTTTTCCAATCTTGGTCTCAACAATTCACTCTCTAACAGTCCCTCCTCTTTCTCGACAGTTGGTCAGCCTGGAAGGAGGGGACTGAACCTGCCTGTACTGAATCCACCAGGTTTGAATGAATCCCCAGGGGAGTCTTGGCCCTGGAGGAGATGGGAATGGAGGGGAGGGGCTGGGAGTAGTGGCAGGAGGGGGAGAACAGGGGAACCCGTGGCTGATGTGTAAAAATTAAAACACAAATATAATAAAAAAAATAAATTAAAAAATGTTTTTATGGTGTTTTGTGTTAGTTATGGAATTGTAAAATATTACTTTATAATTTTTATTTATTATGTGATACAACTGTACGCCATAAAGGTTATTTAAAATATAATGGCTGTATCAGATATCACTCTAAGTACCAATACTCACATAACCCATAAACTATGAGATAGTACTAGTAATATTCCTAATTTGGGAGTGATAGAGATTTAGAGAGGAGAAGGTACAGTCATAATTAGAATAATACTTATGGTTCTCAAACCTAAATATTTAATCTTTCTAAAATATTTTAAGTTCAGTAGTTTCTTTCTAATTCAACTTAAAGGAATGGAGTTCAGAATGTAGAGGTTTTATTTTAATTAATTAATTAATTAATTTTATTTCTTATCACGGAGTTAGTGAGGGCCCATTGTAGCCAGATAATAAACTCTTCTCTTTCTGACATCAGCTTCATTAGCTTTCATATTGCTCCTCTTTCTTGTTTAACGAAGAAGTATTTTCTCTACTCCTAAATACAAACCTCCACTGGTGTGCAGGAGTGGTTCTCCTCTTGTCTATGCCAAGATTCTCTGGCAATGACCTCCTCTTTTGCTTCTGCTCTGTCTCCTGAACTGGATGATTTTCATTAGTACAAGAGTTAAATCTGAATTTCTGCATAACTGATAAGAATTCCCTTGACCCAGGCCATCTCTGGCTCCATTGCTCATCTCTAGAAGGCTAGGAATTTATAAAATTGTCCGACAGAGATATTATCTGCTTATTGGTTCTCATCTATTTGTTCTCACTCTTCTCTTGAACACCTCTTTACTAGGTTAAGATTTAGAAATTATCAAAACCATTGTGCACTTGTGGACTGAGTCTTATTTGATATATAACTGAACTGTAATGTAAACTTTGTAATATACCAACCAGCCTGTGTGCAGGGTCAGATTTTAGGATCACTAACCTGTTCTATACTTGTATGAACACCCAATGATTGTTGTGATGTTGTAGAAATTCTAATATCAGAGGGCTGGGAGATGGCTTAGTGATTAAGATCAGTTGTTACTCTTGCAGAAAACCAGACTCAGTTCCTTGAATCACTGACATGGTGGGTCACAATAACTAGAACTCCAATTCCAGGGGATCCCATACACTCTTCTGGCCTTCATAGGTACCAGGCATGCACACAATGCACATGCCTACATGCAGGCACTCACATTTATGCAAAAATAAAGAAATTAAAAAACCTCAAATTCTAGCATCTGTTTTCTTTCTTAGTTTTCTTTCACTTTCTCTTATTTTTTTCTTGTTTCCACTTCTTCTGTATTATTGCTCATATATTATCAAGTCCAGTTTTAATTATGTGTTGGTAAGATAACTTTTGAATGAGGATTTAAAGCTTAGTGAATCCCTGCTGGAACTTCTTTGGATTTGCATGAAATATACATGAACCTGGGTAGTATCCCACCTTTGTGAATATGGTTTCACAACAGGATATTTATAGTCTGACTAATAACATTCCTGATATAGAATCCATGTTCTGTTTTATTCTGTGAAAACCACCAAAGAAGAAATAACTTATTTGTATATTAAGTTATCTTAATAAGATATTACATATCTTATTTGCTGTGGATATCGCTCTGTGTAAATAAAGTTCTGATTGGCCAGTGGCCAGGCAGGAAGTATAGGTGGGACAAGTGAGTAGAGAATTCTGGGAAGTAGAAGGTTGGAGAGAGACACTGCCAGCCGCCGCCATGAGAAGCAACATGTAAAGACACTGGTAAGCCACAAGCCATGTGGCAAAGTATAGATAAGCAGAAATGGGTTAATTTAAGATAGAAAAGGTAGATAACAAGCAGCCTGCCATGGCCATACAGTTTGTAAGCAATATAAGTTTCTGTGTGCTTTCTTGGTTGGGTCTGAGCGACTGTGGGACTGGCGGGTAAGAGAGATTTGTCCTGACTGTGGGCCAGGCAGGAAAACTCTAACTACACTTATTATTCCATTCAAAGATTACATGGTTTATAACTGATATTTTCATTTTACTAACCTGCACTTTTTAAATTATGTTCATTCTTTAGCATACTTAATTTTTAAAATTTTCTAGAATTTGTCTAACCTTTTCAGTGGAATAATATCATTAATTTTATGTCTTCTTTTTATGTGAAGCATGCAACCAAGGTTATGTTTGTGTCCTATGCATTTTTCACTCTTTGTGTACTATGGAATTTGCTGTATCATTCTTTCTACTTTAGCTCTGTCCTAAATATTTTCCAATACCAATCATACTATTTACTCAACAACTTATGTAGTAGTATTAAATGCATCTTTCCAAATGTATTATCTTCTTAGTCATCAATATTTTATCATTCATTAATTTTGAATGCTGTTGAACTGGCACAGATAACAAACACTGGAACACAGAGTTTGCATCCAAATATTTGGGTAGGTGAGTCTCTTCCCCCTAAGAAGTAAAGGAATGTAGATGAGTGTTAGTGATGCATGAGAATTTGTATGATCAGGGAAGGAACCCTGAGAAATGGCAAAGTAGTACTTCACACCCTCCCGAAAGCCAGGCCCTCCAAGTGCACGTATAGACTTTACTGTTCCCACTGTCTCCTGCTTCTTCAGAGGAAGGAACAGATGACAAGCAAAGAAAGATAAAGCAGTCAAGACATCTTTGTTCCTTCTTTGGAAGTTCACACTGTGTGGATATGAAAGCAGATGTGGGGGAATGTGAATAGCACTTTCTTAATGAGCATTTCTTCATTTCCCATCAGCTTTCCACTGGAGTGCAGCCTGTCACCCACAGGAAAACTTCAAATGATGTAAACTGCTTCAGTGTCTGAGGTAAGAATAAGGGTTTTCAGCCAGATCAAGAGAAAGTGATTCTAGTGAGTAAGATTCTGAATATTAGGTAAATCCGTATTACTTTTATTGTTTGTAGAAAGGCTTATTACTGGGATTATACATGCCAATAGGTCCCTAAACATGGCTTTTTTGTAAGTCACTGGTTTCTAAGTGGGAGCAGTGGCACCTTTGGAGTAAAGGCAGGGATTTCTTTGTGTTTGTGTACAGTTAGGTGAATTCTATCCATTTAGGGACACCTTTACATTCCTTTATGCTCCCCTCAACAACACACAACTTGACTTAAATAGAACAGGGCTGCACATGGAAATATACATGTTATTAAATGTACTAGAGTGTGAATTCTTTATCTGAGATTCAGAAGAATATAAATGAGAAGCTGAATCTTAGATAAAGAATTTTGTGACCTAAGCCCATGGTCCTTGGGTGTCATAATGACTTAAATTGTGATTTGTTCAAATTGATGAATAAATATGCCTAGACTGCTAAATTATGTCTCACATGATTCAAATGCTATAAAAGACCACATTACCTCAATTACATGTGAACAAATTAATGCACAGAAAAAATCTTTTGGAAATCTTAGAATATTCCTGCTTTCTGAATATAATTACTCAATGTGCTCACTTAACAGAAAGCATTAGTTAGCAAAACATAACTGACTCAGTGGTTCTCAGTTCATGCTACAAACTCCTATTTCTGAGACTCCCCTACCTTTTAGATTTTGTAGACTTTGCTTCTGATTTTGCTAAACTATTCTTCTCATTGTCTATAATTTACCAATGTTTCCTAGCTTGCATCACCCATTATAGTTCCTTGCTCAATTTTATCCAAATTTTAGACCTTGTTTTGTGTATCATACCATCATAAATGCCTTCCTTGAGTGCATATGCTAGATTGGATCCCCATTGATGTGTGCCCCATTAGCTATCATAAAATTAACAATTCTATAGCATTATTGCCTTTGTGATTAAATATCATATGTTAAAAATATTAAACTATTCCTTTTTGCATTAACATTGTTATTTGTGACTCAGCATAGTGTCCAGTGCAGAAAAGACATTTGCTGGATGAACAAGTAAATAATGTTACAATTATAATTTGCTAATGGTGCAAATCACATGACTAGTGTCAATGAAGCTACAATTGTAGCTGGCACTAATTTCTAGATAAACATCACCAAAAATAGGAACAGCAGATAGGAAGAAAGTATAGTAAATCCAATTTGTTTGCAAAAATGCATTTCAGGAAGAGTCATAGTGATACCATTGTGATTTCTTGTCTTTTAATAGTTAGTTACTGGAATTTTTGAGAATTTTAATTGTAGTTTTATGTCTTATTTACTTTTCCATTGCTGTGAAAACCACTATGACCAAGAAAAATTATGAAAGAAAGCATTCAGTTGGGTGCTTCTGGTCACAGAGTGCATGGTTATCAAAGTGGGTAACATGACACAGGCTGGCAGACATGATAGGCATGATGCTGGAGAGGCAACTGGCAGCTTATATATGATCTGCAAGCATGAGACAGAGAAAGAGGACACATCCTCCAACAAGACCACACCTCCTAATCCTTCTCAAACAGTTCCACAAACTGTGGACCAAGTAGTCAAACATATGAGCTCATGGGGGCCACTCTTGTTCAAACCTCTACAACCTTGATCCAGTCTGATATGAACAAAATCACAGCACAGTTTTAGTCCTGTCCAAACCACATTCAGTTCTCCATGTCAGGAAAGAGTTAGACGTCAGAGGTCACCAAAGAGAATATTTCTTGACATTTTAAATCTAAATGTTATAATAATTATCATCACAGATTTGAACAAAAAAAATTGAGCTAATGGAATGTACATTATTGATACCACATACTTTCTGGTATTGTTCCTTTCATTCAGGGACTTTTTCAATCAATAGTTTTTTATAGATCAGACAGCACCATATGCAAAAAAATAATGTCCTGAGTAAAGGGATGGATTTGAGAATTTTGATGGATAATAATTAGTAACTGTACTGGCTGATTTTGTGTGAAGACTTGACATAAACTGGAGTCATCAGAAAAGAAGGGGCCTCAGTTGAGAAAACACCTCCAGTGAGATCCAGCTGTGAGGCATTTTCTCAATTAGTAACCAATGGGGGAGGGCCCAGTCCATAGTAGGCAGAGCCATCCCGGGACTGGTGGCCCTGGGTTCTACAAGAAAGCAGCCTGAGCGAGCTGTTTGAAGCAAGCCAGTGAGCAGCACCTCTCCATGACCTTTTCATCAGCTCCTGCCTCCAGGTTCTTGCCTTGTTGAAATTCCTGTCCTGATTTCCTTCAGTGATGAACAGCAATGCTAAAGTATAAGCCAAATAACGCCCCCCATCAGCCCCACCTTCAAACTTGCTTTTTGAATGTGCTGTTTCATTGCAGCAATAGAAACCCTAACTAAGACAGGAATCATTTTTTACAACTTGTAACATTGTGTGTCCTGAGGGAAGACAGAATGAGGAGAGCCATTAAGGTTAAGTCACAGAGGGCACTATCAGTTTCTTTCTGGTAAAACTATATTGAGGTGACCGAAAGTTCTAGAAGACTACCAACTAGAAGACACAAGAAATAATTCACAGAGTGTAAAAACAGTCTTGCTGATTCAGGCTGGGTCTGGAGTTAGTGATGGGGTTACAGAAATAAGATTTGATCTGGGTTATGTGATCAAGCTGCAGCACATAGTACTTGCTAATATGGAGAGTGTAAAGGAAATAGAAGACTTAAGGAATTAAGAGTTTCGGTGTTTAGATGAGCAGAGGGATTAAAAAAATTATCGTGAGCAAGTCCCCAGAGAATAATACTTGATGAATGTTAAAACAATTTAGAGATTAGAACACAAATCATTAAAATGTAGTTATCTGTGGTGGGCTCTGGAAGTCTGTAGTTGTATGAGTTACTACCAGGCTGTCCTGGGGCACATACTTACAACATTGTCCAGCTGTATGCATTGTGTCATCTTCCACACCATTAACTAGTTCTATTTTTGGTGTATAACATGAGTTTTTAAATATGATTGCCTCTTTCTAGGACTTTTTCTTTGTCATCAAATTTGATTCTCCTATATATTCTCTTTGTCTGTTTCCCACTATGGCCTCATTGAAAAATGTGAATCTGAAAATCCCCAGGGGAGTCTTGGCCCTGGAGGAGATGGGAATGGAGGGGAGGGGCTGGGGGGAAGGTGGGGGGGGGGGGCGGGAGGGGGGAGGACAGGGGAGCCCCTGGCTGATGTGCAAAATTAAAACACAAATATAATAAATTAAAAAAAAATAGTGAACTTAATTATGCAAGCTATTCACAGGAGAAATTCTGTTAAAAATGAGATGATATTATGATTTTCACATGTGAAATGTGTCTCAAGTCAAGAACAAAAATAAGTTCTGTGGATGATCTGAATAAAGTCTAAAGTAAAACACGTATTTTTTTTCTCATAAATCTAAGTAACCATGTACAGATCCATTCACTGTTAGAGCAGGTCACAATAATAATGAAGTTTTATAGCAGTTTGAGAAATAATCAAAAGAGTAAAACTATGGGAATCTCAATATCTTACCGTTTATTATCTTAACACCTTGCTATGTAATTATAAACTTCCAGCATTTTTGTACTTTATTTATGTGAAAAAAATCTCCATTAAATGAAATATAGATGAAAATAAATACTAGTTATATATCAAAAAAATTTCCATCAGATATCTGGAGTTTTCAGCCATTATTTTTCCAACTCACAATTTTGCCTTGTTGAAATTCTCCTGCTTCTCTGGCTATACCATATATACATATGTATATGTTATGGATTTTGATATTGTCCCTGGCTCCCTGAGGCATAGTTCATTTTATTTTTAGTCTTGTTTGTCTTTCTTTAGATTCAGAAAGTTCTATTTGTTAATTCTCAAGCTCTGTGTCTATTTTCTTGTATAATGTTCTCTTTTCTGCTGACCCAATTCCAGGAATTTCTGTGTCATTTCACTACATGTGATGTATTTTAGATGGAGAGTTTCTACTTAGTCCTTCATTCGGGTCTATTTCTTTATTAGTAGCTGTTGTTTCTCGTTTACTAGAAGCATAATTTACTCTCTTGAATACACTTACATTTATTTTTATGAAGTATTGTAATATCTTAGTTTAGTTTTCACTTTTTTTTTTTTTTCGAGACAAGGTTTCTCTGTGTAGCTTTGCGCCTTTCCTGGAACTCACTTGGTAGACCAGGCTGGCCTCCGCCTGGCTCTGCCTCCTGAGTCCTGGGATTAAAGGTGTGTGCCACCACCGCCCACCTTTGCTGTGGATATCGCTCTATGTAAATAAAGTTCTGATTGGCCAGTGGCCAGGCAGGAAGTATAGGCAGGACAAGAGAGAAGAGAATTCTGGGAAGTAGAAGGCAAGGGAGACACACCGCCAGCCGCCACCATGAAAAGCAACATGTAAAGACACTGGTAAGCCACAAGCCATGTGGCAAAGTATAGACTAACAGAAATGGGTTAATTTAAGATAGAAGAAGTAGATAACAAGAAGCCTGCCACGGCCATACAGTTTCTAAACAATGGAAGTTTCTGTGTGCTTTCTTGGTTGGGTCTGAGCGACTGTGGGACTGGCGGGTAAGAGAGATTTGTCCTGACTGGGCCAGACAGGAAAACTCTAACTACACAGCTTGTGTGTGTGTGTGTGTGTGTGTGTGTGTGTGTGTGTGTGTGTGTGAGTTTTCACTTTTGAGTAATCTTGGGTTTGGATTTTACAAAATAATGAAACTCGTACTGCCACAAAAAAAAAAAAAAAGGAAAATACCACAGTACTGATGTTGTAGTTGATCTTTGACTCCACATACACCCAACTTCAATGGCAATTATGACAGCCAATATCATAGAATGATGATTCCATATTGGCCCTTGAATTAAGCTATTTTACTAAGTCATTGAAATTTCATTAAATCAACTCAACTCTTCAAGTAAATAAAATTCTGGCTGTATAGATGAAAATACTAAATCTTAAAGGTCAAGTTGTATACCAGAGCTTAAAAGTATGGCAAAAGGCACATCTTGGATTTAGAAACAAAGATTATTAGCCACTAAACTAGGCAGATACCTTTAGGAGCAAACTCTTATCTTAATGTCAAAATGTTTTTTTTTTTTTTTTTTTTTTTTTTGTTTTTTAATTTTCAGCTAATACCTAACTGTATAATCTGAGCATGCCCACACACACTCATGGCTACCACTTTATCTCTTATACATCTGTAGCATGACCCCAAACAGAGCTTGCTTAGGGTATTCTTCTCTCTTTCTTTCTTTACTTTATTTTTGAGATAATTAAATTGCAACATTTCTACTTCTTAACTGAGCATGATTAAGATGTACTCAACTAAACATACTTAGAACTGGTCCATCTCATATATGAGTATATGTAGGATCACTGCATAAAATCCTCATACTTTGTTTGAGGAGAACATTATTTGGAAATTAACTCCCATGTTACTCTCAACTGTTGCAAGTAATCAATTTTTTTCACTCTAGTTATCTTCTGGCTGCTTATTTTTATTTTATATTCATAAGATGCATATTGCATTTGTTGCATGTTTTCAACTCCAAGTACTTATGAGCCAAATCTAGTAGATCTAGAGGCAAATATCTGTCTCTATACCTGAATCTATGCTATATCCATCAGTCCATCCATCCCTCCATCCATCCATATATATACATACATACATATACTCATATATACATACATACATGCATATACACCTGTTATATAGGTGTGTACATATAATTTGAGACACAGTATTTGTTTGAATAGTATCTTTCCTGTTTCCTGCTACAAAATGAAATATTCTAACAAATAGAATCTGGCCCAAATCATGAGTACATTAACTGAGTTCTCAGCTCATAGCAATTTCCTTCTTCTATTCCAATCAATACCCTTCTTTCTAGTGGGTCTAAGAGCACATTATATTAATGCCCAATCAAGATAAGTATTTAATTCAGCATTTCTAATGTCTTGTTAAATTATAAAAAAGTCATTAAGTAGTTCTTTTTATATTATTTCACCTTTGGGAGTAGTTTTGCTTCATAATTGAATATTGGCATCAGTGAAAATTCAGGTATCTCATCTTACACCTGTCAGAATGGCTAAGAGCAAAAGCACTGCAGACAGCTTATGTTGGAGAGGATGTGGAACAAGGGGAACACTCCTACACTGTTGGTGGGAGTGCAAACTTGTACAGCCACTTTGAAAATCAATATGGCACTTTCTTAGAAAATTGGGATTCAACCTCCTTCAAGACCCAGCTATTCCACTCTTGGGCATATACCCAAGGAATGCTCAATCATACCAATGACTGTTGGAAGCAGAAGCAGACATCAATAGCCAAATACCTGGCAGAGCTCCAGGAGTCCAGTTGGAGAGAGAAAAGGGATTATATGAGCAAGTACATCAAGATCATGATGGGGAAACCTGCAGAGACAACCAAACCAAACTAGAGGGAACTCACGAACGTCAGATCAACGGCTGTGCAACCTGCATGGGACTGGAATAGGCCCTCTGCATGGTGAGACAATTGTGTAGCTTGATTTGCTTGGGGGCCCCCTGTTGGTATAATCAGAATCCATCCATGATCCATGAGGGGGCTTTTTGGAGCCCACTACCTATGATGCACCCTTGAGGCAGGGGGAGGGGCTTGGAATTGTCTCTATTGGATGAGCCTCCACCTGGGAGGCCTTGCCTTCTTGTGGGCGGCAATGGGAGGTTGGTTGCCAGGAAAGGCAGGGAGTACAGGAGGAGGGAAGAGGGGGATCTCTGACTGGTGTGTAAAATGAAAAATATTCTTAATAAAAAAATGAAAAAAAAAAAATCCAGGTATCTGAAACCGGTGATCTGCTAAAGAATGGGCATATAAAATGTTGACATGCCTTTATTCTACTTTTCTTTTCCTCAAAACTTTACCATTTTCTATTCTGAAATCAATAATACGATATTTTTCTCCAGCTGTATACACCTACTTCAGTATGACAGTTATTACATTATGTTGTTCAAAGTCAATACTATGATTCTGTTTTTCATAAAGATGTGATGTGTCTAAATATTTTCAAAGCAATAATGATAGAAAGGGAGAATGACAAAGATAGTGGCTTGAGATTTGATAATTGGTGTAACTAAAGAACATGATTTTTCTCAGTTTTGACACATGTTATTTCTGTATCGTTCATATACCTCATTAGAATTTCTTTGAAATACACAGGAAAGCTGAAAACAAATCAGGAAAGCTGATTTTATTGTCATTAAGTTGTCAGACATAGTAAGATTTATGGTGAGGAGGCATCAGTGCACACAAAGCCACCATGAATTTTGAAAGTTTTAATTGCATTACTTTCTTTGAAAGTTAGTTTTTTTCAGGATATGTTTTATGAGATTACTTTACAAATTTCTGGTTGTAAAATACCCACAATTAGAGTAGAAATATAAATCTGGTAAATGCTTAACCTATAAACCTATAAAATTGACTTTTCCTTTGGAAAAAAAAAAGATTTTCATTCCCTGTCTTTGATCTTTTCTAGAAATATCTACCTATTTTCAGTGATGATTTTACAGCCAGCCTGAATAAAGAAGTCTGTAAATTCCTGTGTCTTTTTTACAAATCAATGATTGTCCCACTATCTGCACTCAATTCCAAAAGATAAAACTTTCCACTTCTTATTTCTCCGATCATTTCTTTCTAGTCTAAGGAAAACTAACAGTATGAAGTCTCCCCTGAGGTTGTCTTATTCTTGATATGTGGTTTAATTTCTCTGTCTGTAGCAGCTGTATCGTGGGAGACCTAGGAGTTGGGTGCTGGTTACACGCCAGTGTCTGAGCGAGGAGGCTTAACTTTCTCATTTCAGAAAAATAAAAATAACCTTTGAGGCAGTTCCCTTGCTGTGGGGATGGAAGTGTCCTGCCAGCAGTTGTTGTGGGCTTCCTCCTTTTGGGTCTGTGGTTTGTGTTGCTGGTTTTATTGACGATGCAAAGGAGGACTCAGATTTTTTGATTTAAAGAAGTATTGTGGGCTCATACAGTCTAAACAACTTTCTAGGAGTAGTGCTTGTCTTCTGCTTTGCTTCACGTATTTTGATGGGATTTCAGAATGAAAAAAGAAAGATGACAAAAGACATTGGCAAAAGTCTATGATTTTTGTTGAGAAGCAAGTACTAAAAATATAATGAGCTTGTGTAAAAGGCTCACATGACTCACCCAACCCCCCCCCCAAAAAAAAAAAAAATGTCTCATTGTAGCATTTGCCAAAGGTCCTTATTGCCTGATGGAGATTAGTACACAGGGACCAAAGAACAGTGATATCAGAGAAAGCTAAAATGCAACCATGTACACCAAGGATCTTTCTTATAAAGGACACTTCTCTTAACACGAGGTAATTACTGATACATCTGATAATTCTCAAATGAAGAATGCAAACCCTTCAGCATCAGAAAATTATAGACTATACAAAAACAATAATCTTTGAGACAATAATTGAGAAATACTTAATTATAAGGTATGGCCATATGAATTGAAAACATTCACACAAGTTCCTCAGTATTTAAAGAGTGCATCTCAGATAAGTAATACCTAAAGGCAGCAAACATTTAAAAGGAGATAAGCACTCAACTATCAATTTATTTTCATGATTTGGATAGTTTAATTATTCTAACAAAGAATATAGACTGTAAAATGGACTTTTAAATTCTTTTAGTGGTTGCCTTCAGATGTGCTACATTTCTCTGTAGTCAGAGTCTGAGTTGTTAATTCTTTGCTTGCTTTCATTGTTATAGGCTTTTTCTTATATATACAGGCATATATATGTATAAATATATGATGTTTACTATGTGTTTGGTTTCGATAGCTACTTTTCCCATAATAACAACAACTAAGCAGAAAAACTTTCAAATCTATACATCAGAAGAGGTATCTTTGATGTAAGGAAAGAAACTCTGAAGCCAGAACTCTACACCCAATGAAAATGGAAATTAAGATTTTTTTCTCATGAAAACGTAATGGTGAAAACTAATTGCTTGTATTTATATATATAAGGAGAAATGTTAAAGCAAGGTGGAAAGCCTGCTGAAGCAAGCCACCAGGGGTAGAGATAAGGGCCATGTGAACTACAGCTGGTAAAACTGTAAGAACCAGGCTGCTTAAGCCCCTTGGAATTCACACACTGCTCTGGATGCTGGACATGAAGCTAGAGAATTTCATCTTTACCCTGCTTGGTTTTGGACTTGCTATGGCCTGACTCTTCCTATGATACTCCATTGCTTCTTGCATGCTCTCTACTACCAGTTTTTTTTTTTTTCTCAGCAATATTTCTATTTTTTTTTTTTTTACATCACTAGCATCCTGGAATTTCATCTTTGGCTCTGAAGATAATCTCTTGCATAATAAGACCATTTAGAATTTTGTCTACAAGCAAAATTGAGTGGGAGCTCCCTGTCAGTCACTCCATTATGAGGCACATCGACATCCCCTTTAATCTACAGTGTGCTTTGTTGTTAAGTAAGGATGTATAATACGTAGCAGATAAAACTATTCAATGCATTTTCAACATACATTTTCAAGCTAAATGGGGTTATTGGGGTACACAGTTTTGTTTCCTTTTCTTATGACAAGATAATTTGACCAAAGCAACCTAAGGGATCTATGTGGCTCACTAACCCAGGTTATAGTTACCATGTGGGGATGACAAGATGGTGAGACTTGAAGCAGCTAGTAATTCTACATCCATAGTCAAGAGCAGAGAAGAGTGAACTAATGCATGCATATCAGTGCTTAGCTTGCTTTTTCTACTATCAATCTACTATTAACTACTTTTTCTTATACAATCCAGGATACCCTTCCCAGGATATGATGACACCCTCAGTGTGCAAGTTTTCCTCAGTTAACATAATAAAAGTGATTCTCCACAGATATGTCCTTATGTCAACTTAATCTAGATAGTTCTTTATTGAGATCTTCCTTCTAGATCCCTTCCCAGGTGATCTAAATTGCATCAAGAAGATATGTATAAGAAACTAAATTTAGCTGTAGGAGGGGATATTAATAGTTAAACAATTCTTTCCTGAATGCTATTTTCTTTGTGATGAGATAAATGACAGTATAGTTTTCTAGACTAGTTTCTAGAATAGTGATTTACACATGTCCGACCAGGGATGAATTAAAGAAAAATTGACAGTTCAGTTGATGGTGAAGACAAAGGCTGTAGTGTTAAGCAGAGACATTCTGATAAAGGAGGTTGCTAAAAGAAGAGCTGATAGAGGAAACTCGGTGACAGAATGTTCACATTTGAAAGATGAGATTGGCAACACTATGGACAATAAGCTTTGGGGAGATCAGATAAAAATGTAGGAACTTCTATTACGGGGCAATTCCAGGCACTACTAGTGCATAACCAAATCTTCCCAATTTAACAGCCAATACAATCACACTAATATATTCATGGGTCCTGTGCATTGGGAGCACAGAAAGATTCTGTCAGAAAAAGCATATATCTGCTTCATGATGCCTTGGGGCCTTATGTTTTGGAAGCAGTGGGTGCTATGGATGAATTGATAGTGGGGGACCAACCACATGAAAGGCCCCTTACTCATATAGCTAATCTCTGGCATGGAAGAACAGAGGAGTAACCACTTATATGTGTGTCTATTCCATATAGTGAGAGCTCCTTGTATGGCTGTCAGAGATTAGCTTGACTACTAACATGGCAGATTAAGGCTTAAATTATTGTGTGGATATTTTAGTAAACAGTGGGAAACTGAATCACTTTTTATAAACCACCTTGGAAAGTGACAAACAGTTAAAGCATCTTATCAGTCATTAGAAAGCCACAAACCACATTGATTTTAGATAAAGGGAATGGAATTCTTCTCTGAAAGGTAGCAGCAGAGAAACTCTAGAAACTCTAGCCTGTGGAATGGGATGATTATTATATCTCTTTCTTGTTGGTGAGGTAAAATACCTGATGAAAAGCAGCATAAGATGGAAGGGTTTATTTGGCTCACCATATGAGGGTACAGCCCTTCATGGTCACAAAGTCATGGCAGCTGATTGTGAGGTAGCTGGTATCTATGGTCAGGAAGCAGAGAGAGATGCATGTTGGTGCTCAGCTTCTACATCCTCTTTCTCCTTCTCATCCTCCTCCTCTTCTTTCTGTTTTATATTCCAGCCAATGTAATGGTGCTACCCACATTTAGGATGGATCTTCTCCCCTCAAATAACCCAATGTAAAATATTGCCCCTAAACACACTTCAAAGTAATTTCAGATTATAACCCATCAACAACATTAATTAGAAAAGTCATTACTCTTGTAGCCATGTTTGGTAAATACCCTATTTTGGAAGAGTGCAATCCTGTGAGTAAAGAGAGTAGAAACTTGGCACTAAGGCAGTTGAGAGCAGATGTGAAGACAGGTGTGAGTTTGCAGTATGGCTGTCCCGCCTGACTGACAGAGTTCTCCCAAGGTACCTTTTTGACAACCTGGAATTTGGAGTCAGGGAAAGGAATCTTGCCTCCCCAAACCATGTTCTGTATTTGTAGTTCTTTACTTAAGTTTTTCATAGTGTTTTCTTCCATGTGCCAAACCTTATACATGCTTAAAAGAGAGGAGTTAGAGTTCGTTTGCTGCTCTGAAGAGATAGGGAGTTAAAGTATTAGGGTAAGATATTCTGATAGACCTCTTCTAAAAAACAGAATGTAATCACAACCTTGATGTAGTGGGGACGGGTTTTGTCCTTCTTCAACTGAGTGTACCAGGCTTTGTTGACTCCCCCATGGGAGGTCTTACCCTCTAGAAAGAGGGGATGTGGAGTGGAAGGGAGCAGACTGGGGGGGGGGAGTGGGAGGAGGAACGAGAGGAGGATCTATGGTTGGTATGTAAAATGAATAAAAAAAAATTCTTAAAGAAAAAAAACCAGTACTTTTTGAGGGATCCCAGGTCCAACAGCAAGAACAGTTTTTACAGGTAGTGAGTTATGGAGGCAAACGGCAGGAAGTTGCTGCCTGGAATACTACTGAGGAAGCCACAGGCAAGAAGGAAAAAGCTGTTGGTGCTAAGGAATGAGCACTGAGTGAAGGAGTGGAGTGTGAGAATTCCAAGCCTGAGAAACCCGGGGGCCAAAAGGAGGATTGGAGGGGAAGCAATCAGACAAGTTACTCGTGAATAGTTCTTGAGTTGTTATCAATTGAGAATATCCCAAAAGTGTTAGAAAGAGCCTGTGTCTAAGACTTTGTTGTTGTTAAGATGATAGATCATGTCAGTGCTGTGCTGTTGATGACTGCGCAGGGATGGAAGCATGGGCCTCAGCTTTGGAGAGAAACTGAAGTCTATTGAAGGGATAGAGTGGTGGAGGAGATAGCTGCACTTAGTGCAGGAGTTGTGAAGTATTTTCTTTTGGTGCTTTTACTGTCTTAGAAAAATAAGAATCATGGATCGCGCATTTTGAATAAGAGTTTTGGTTTCTAAAGTAGGACCCAAAGTCAAGAGTAATACATGTTATAGAATAATAAATGTTACATAATAATAAATGTTACAGAATAATAAATGTTAGAGAGTAATACATGTTATAGAATAATAACTGTTCATTATAGATAAATGTTTATGATTTTTAAATGTTATTGTTAAAGTGTCACCATCAATTTTGCAAAGCTTGATTTCATAGACTATACCAAGCTGTCCTCAACACTACTGGGCGATTTCATAGACTATACCAAGCTGTCCTCAACACTACTGGGTGATTTCATAGACTGTACCAAGCCTTCCTCAACACTACTGGGCCCTGCTATTCAGACCCTCACTGTCTTTTCCCATTGTTATGCTAAGTTGACGTTCACTTTCAAACAAACCCCTCTGTTCACAAATGGCACTGATGATGGGGATACTCTCAACAGGTTTTCAAATTCTCATTTGTCTCTGTGAGTAAATGACTTAACAAAGACATCTTACTATTGTCTTCTATGTCAGAAGATTTTATTAGTGAATATGATGTGGTTTCACACAACAATGCCACAAATCACATTTTATACTTCTAAACAACAACAAAAAAATTAGTGAACATTTCCTGCAACAAATTTGGGTTTATTGCTTTACTTATTATTTATGTTTTTCTTGTTGTTATTTTATACAATATAGATAAATGTTACTTTGCAAGAAAACATGGAACTGGGAATATGGAAATAGAGTAAAATTTGCTTAAAGGTAACTCTATCATCCCCTAACTTCTGTGGTTATCTCAGCTTCCTGTGTACAGATACTGATTTCAGTACTAGTTCTGGTTAAAAAAAAAAAAAAAAAAAAAAGGGAGAAGGATTCAATTATCAGGTAGAAAATAAAATTATTTCAGGATTTATTCACTTTATGCGTAGGTTGCAACAAATGAAAGTCCATCCATTTCTGTGTTCTATGCAAAGCACACACAATACTTTCCTCTGCTTCAACTGTTTCTGAGCATGTAGCTATTGCAGTTGCTTTGTTAGACCACATTCTGTAAGAGCATGGTGCAACAGGCACAGAGACTCTTGTGGGTCAGTCTTTGACTGGTGATGAGCTATGGGAATGGTTGGCTGTCTTTCTGATAATGGCAGGGCTGTACTCACCATATGAACACTCAACTGAAGGGTGTGGTTTTTGTATGCTGTACGTATTTCTTCCATCAGAATCACTACATCATCATCTGTGTGTAATCTAGAAATCTCTGAGCTCTCTGGCAACAAAAGCATTGTGGAATTCACAGTGAGCCCACATGCTTTCAAACACTAAAATTAAAATCATTTGTAGATTTTTATATATCCAAATGACTGATTAATTGGAAGACAAGAAAACCATTTAATTATATGAACTTGTCTTCCAAAAGAAATTTAATGTGGGATTGATAGGTTTTGTAACTCTTCAATTTTTTTTTCTTTTTCAGAAATTGGTTTTTAAAAGAAGTTGCTGGTTTGTACTAATCATTGAACAGGAATTTTGTGTTAGATTTCAGCATCTTGGTGAAGATTTTGAGGATGACTAACCTGTTTTATAATGCTTTATTGTTTTCTTTGGCTTGTGGGAAAAATGTATTTTTAATACCTCATTTTTCTCTTAATTGTATGTCTAGTATAAAGTATAGCTTAAATGTATTGTATAACATGTTGGAATATTTGATTAATTTTAGTCTCTGATGAAATTATGATTGAGCACATTGATCTTATGATTTGGCTTTATCTTCAGGTTGTGAACACAAATTCAAATGAGACTAATTCTTGAAAGATGCAAAAGATGGGATTGAATAATTGACAACTGAATGTCACACACAGTAGTCAATGTACACTTATTTACTTATCCATTTATCTACTCATGAAGGTATTAAGTGTGAGGACTCACACTTGCCACAGATCATGTGTGGTGGTTAGAGGACAACATTTGGAATGTGGTTCTATTTTTCTACCTTGTTTTCCATGGATTGAATTCATGTCTCCAGGCTTCTGTAGAAAGCACTTTTACTCTCAGTGACCCTAATTTTTAATTTTAAGAAGATTTTTAGTAGTATAATTATTATTAATTCTGCAAATTAACTTTAATATTCTCTTGACTGAAACTGGATGTTATATTCTTTTAAAACTTTTATTAATCATAAATTTTTCCACATTTAAAATTTAAACATATATTGATATATTGAATAAAGTTCTTAATATTTCCTTGTGCCCATCAAATAATACAACTGTCTTTACTTACTCTAGTATTTTTCTATTCTCACAATAACCAGAGATCTATCAAATGTCTGAAAAATTCCAACAAGCCCAAGAATTGAGTTTCACTGCAATTTAAATTTAGAATGCATGATCACCTTTGAAGTTGAATTTAAAGGTATTAGCAATATGGGTGTTGGAGAGATGGCTCAGTGGGACACGTGCTTGCAGAATGAGTGTGAAGCTTCAAGTTCAGATCACCAGCTGGCAAATAAATGCCTGATGGGCGTGATCGCCTCTTGTATTCCCAGTCTTTGGGAGGAGGAGACCAGGAATTCCTGGAGCCAGCTGTTTAGACTGAGACTAAACCCTGGATTCAAGTAAGAGAGATCTTGCATAAGAGCATAAAGCAGAGTGTGAGTGAGGAAGGTACTATTGTTAACCCCTACCATGCACAATCAGACCTCCACACATGTGAAGAAAAATAAACACATGTATCAACAACACACACATAAACATGCAAAATATTAGCAATATTATTTTCATATTGTGTAGACTGTTGCACACATTTCATGAGATGATAACCTATATAACTCTATAGTTAATATCTTAGTAAATTTCAGTAACACCAAAAATTTTGTTGAAGGAATTATTTATTCAGCCAATTTTTTAATGAATCAAAAGGTGAGAATGAGTACCAGATTTAGCTCATGTGTTTCAGCTAGGGCCTAAATTTGGTACATTTTATGATTCATTTATGCATTTGGCACATGTGATTAATATCATCAAAATATGTAATAGGAAACATAATAAAGATACAATTATTCATTTAAAGATATAGATAATATAACATATTTCTTCCACTGAAAATAAATAAGAACTCTAGTCACAAACTTTTTTCTACTTTGTTTACTTCTCCATTTCAATACTCAGAGGAACTCCTAATATATTAACTTGGATCAATCTGGAACAAAGGAATCATGAATGATTTATAATAAACTGACAATATTAGGCCTGAGAAGGAATAAACAAACATAAGAAGGCCAAAGAGAACATGAAAAATGATGGGATCAAAATATTAGATGTTTCTCTTGAAGTTCAGATAGTTGTGGAGATTAATAGGGGCGAAAGCTGGAAATACAGGAAGTGATGGTTTTGAAGTTGGAGCAGTTAATGGTAATGGCAGTAGCTGGGATCAGAGTGGATCCATGGATGAGGATAACTCAAAGGAAAAAGGTTCAGAAACTGAGAAGTCAGTGTCCTGAGTGGATGCAGCAGGCACCAGGGATATGGCCTCACTTTTTTCACAGTAGCTATTGAAACTTACTGAGAAGCGCACATCTGATGCTGCTGATGGTGTGATGTTTGGACTCTAGACTATTCCAGATTTCTGCTTTCTCTGCATCTGCAATTACCTTCCACACGTTCTGAGTCTACATAAAAATAGACTTAGGAAACAGTGACAGAGATGAGTGTTGAAGTACAGATTTAGCTGTCCTAAAATTATCTGATCGCTGAAGTACTTGAACAAGACAGAAGTTTGCTTCTTTCTGTGGGATATTTTGCTTTCAGGAGGGCTTAGATTGTCTGTTCTTTGAGATCTGGGAAACTATCTTGACTTTATTGTTCTCGCCTTGCCTCATTGGATCTCAAAAAGAACAAAGGGGAAAATCGAGTTCATGAATGCCTTACTTCCAAGTAAGTCATATTGAAAAGACAATATGCTAATTTTGTTTAACTCTAACAGGTCAACAATATTACAGCTAATTATAGGGAAAATTAGATAGGTGATACAATATAATACCAATATTTCAAAGTAAAAAGTGGGGATTCTACTGCCAAAATAAGGGAAGAAGAGAGCTTAGGATCCTAGGCTTATTTATGGCCTCAGGAATAGAAGTGCCTAGGAAGGAGCAGAAGACAAGAAATGGTGTCAGAGTATCCGACAGCAACATTTATTGTCACCGATGATGAAGTTGAGATGCAACCAGGAAGTGCTGTCTTTGGAGATTGTTAATATAGTCTAGCCTTCCTAAGTAAAACTAGGAGTCAAGAGTGCTACTATTACCAATTCTAACAAAAACTAAAGGCAAGAAATTACTTTGGTGCCGAGGGCAGCCATTATTGGTAAAATGCCATAACATCTTTCTTGGTTTCTGAACCTCAGGCACTTACAGATCTGAATCCAGAGCAGTGAATGACAGCATTATAACAGGAGTGATTACTCCATATCTCCTAAAAGATGTGTGCCTACTTACCCCGGTGGGAAATGAATTATCACTTTATTGGGAATGAAGACCCTGCTGAAGATGAATAGACACAGAGATGGACTGTCTTCCTAAGTGTGGATTCTCAAAAGTTTCTTAAGGGTTCCCTGCTAGAAGAGGAGCTAATTGCAATGGAGTGATGAATAAATCCCAACTCACATCTACCATGCAATATATTTTCCAGTAATATAATTTGGATAGAACCAATTGAAAGTTTGAATAATTCACATTGGGTAAAGCTTGTGGGGTAAGAAATTAGGGGAGGCAAAATAGGAGTACCTGAAAATGCTGCCTAACCCCAACTAAGACAATATAAAATCAAAATCAAATAAACTTGATGAAAAGCAGTCATGCAAAAAACATTGAAAACAAAACCATATAAACAAACAAACAGAAAAAAACCTTAACAGTGAATTCTAGGGCCAATGGTGGATGTCAATACTGCTATATCCTAAAGGATATTGGCATTTCATTCAACATCCTGGCTCTTACTGAACCATACAGGTTATAAAAGATGACAGCAGTCTACCACAAGCTTAAGCAAATCATGGGTCTAAGTGCAGATGCCTTTTTGGATATGGCATTATTGTTGTTTGTTTTTACTCTTTAAGGGGGCCTGCCACCCAGCTCCCAAATAAATCACATAAGGAGGCTTATTCTTAATTATAATTGTCTGGCCTTAGCTTGGCTTGTTGATAGCCAGCATTTCTTAAATTATCCCATCTAGCTTTTGCCTTTGGACTTTTACCTTTCTCTGTTTCTGTATACCTTTCATTATTTCTTACTCCGTGGCTTGTTGTTTAGCTGGTAGGTGAGGTGGCTGGCCCCTGAACTCCTCCTTCCTCTTTCATTCCTCGATTTTTCTTTTTCCAGATTTTTCCAGATTATATATTCTCTTTGTCTGCCAGCCCCACCTATTTCTCTTTCCTGCCTCACTAGTGTCCATCAGTGCTTTATAAGATCATCAGGTGTTTTAGACAGGCACAGTAACACAGCTTCACAGAGTTAAATAAATGTAACATAAACAAAAGTAACACACCTTAAAATAATATTCCTCAACATGGTACTGCTTTTAGAGTTGATTGTTCAGGCTTCAAGTCCTCATATGCAACCACTAGCTTGGAGAACTCATTTTTTCCATTCTAATAAAAGGTGTGTCTGAAACATTATTTTCAGTATTAAGAACACTGTATTTAACTGTATTTTTCCCAGTTACTCTATTAACTCACCAATGGCTACAGTCATCAAAGACTGGCTTTCATCTGATAGTCCTGACAGCTTACTGAAAATGAAGACAAGCAAAAGCTATCTAATAATTGCATTATCTTGGCTGAATCTATACTTTTCATAAGTCAGAGGATAAGGAAAATTCAGGTGGGACCAGAATCAAGGACACGGTAAGACTTCCTCAGATAATTGTGGGATTTTGTATCCTTCACCACAGTACAAGAAGTACAGGAGCTGGTAACCCCTTTAGATTCTGGTAACGACTCATTCCATATCTAGGAATTCTTCTGTCTGAGTTTTGAGGAACATAGATGGCTGTCAGATTGTGGTTCTGCTTGAAACACAAAAAGACTGTAGCAGATCCTAGCTGTGATGGAAGCTGCCTTCCTTCTTCCAGCCAATATGACTCAGCAGATTTAAAACCATTGCCCCTTTTGGTGATAGAGAATGGATAATGAGTCTAAGGGCTTCTGAAGAAACGCTAAGCCACTTGCAGCACAGATACCATGAAAATGTGCCTGATAGGTTGGTTATTGGTCATGGAACACTGAATGAGGAAGGGTCTCAGATTTATAAACTGCCTACATTTGGACTTGTCAAATCGTAATGCTGTACATGCCCAGCAGCAGTTGATTGCCGATAGGAGTAAACAGTACAACTGGTAGCCTTAATGTCCCACGTTCCTTACCATTGTTAGTAGTCTTTTCTAGAAGTACATACCTATGGCCATATGGAAATTCCCATAAAAATCTGAGAGACAGTGCAGAGGGAAAATAAAATCTTTCCAAGGAGTGAAGACAAACTAAAAATGGTTATTTACTTTAAAGGAAGAAGTGGCCTAAGTCAGGGATATGTGCATATTTTTGTCAAGTGTTTTTTGACTTACATATTTGGAGAGAAAAGAGCTAGAAGTTTAATGATGAGAAAGTATTGAGTAGAATCATGTAAGTGAACATATGGTAGCAAACAGCAATTGTGATGATCTTTGTATAACATATAAATATCTTCTAAAAACCACCTTTCACAGAAGGTGTTTTGTGTTGTCCCTGCATCAACATATCTTAGCACTGGAGTGATAGTTTAGAGTGCTGTCACCAGTTACAGAGATGGTAGTATGATTTCTTACTTACTATGGCTAGGCTAAGAATGTCATCTTTAAATGCCTACCCTAAAGTCACAAAGACATGGTCCACTCCTTAAGGAGACAAACGCTCTTGATGTATCTAGAATATGTATTGGATCATTTCTATACAGAAAAGGTCAGGGCTTATCCTCAAGGATAGATGTCCTTTCTTGGTATAATTTCCCCTTTCTTAATGAGTCATACTCAGTGTGACTTTTCAGAGTCTCATAGATTCTTAAGACAATGAATATGTGTCCCATTATATTGTGAGATATTGGCAATGGAAAAAGCTGTGCACATGTCTGGCAGAGGCTGTATAACAATACTTTACACATTTTCCAGAACTTGACTGTGAAATTAAGTGCCAAAAAACATAAAACATATACATATACACACTCTTTAATTAGCTGTTTCATCCTATAGTTTCTGATTGAATAGTTACTTGAGGTAAAGCCTGTACAAGTCAGTTCTAACAAGGTTTTATATGGTACACAGGTAAGAACTACACCTGGAGAATGGTCTAGAGGGTAATAAAGATACAAAGCCACTTCCCTTTGAGCTATGGGAAATTCCTTACTGTGTAGCCAGGCCTGGGCTTGGTTAGTAGTTGCCTTGAGCTACCAGGAGTACTCTGTTTACCACTGACCCAGGTGCTTCTGTGGCTTCTGCTTTCTTGGGGCTTGCCTTTATAATGTGTAGAATCATGTGAGTGAAGTTCATTTATACAACCTATTTCTCCTTACTATCTAAATGTTTTAAAACATTTTATTGCTATAGTGTGTTTAAAAATGATAGTCATACAATTATCAACAACCCAATCCTATAACTACAATTTTAGAAGTAAATTGAACAGACAAAATTAATGAATTATCCAAAGATAATTCTGGCTTTGTTAAACTGTCCCTACTTGTGACATAACCAATGGCATTCTTAGGTGAAGGATCTTCAAGTAAATTGTTGTCTACCACAAAGGAAGAGAAACTTTGATCAACTGCTTTGAAATAAAGTTACAAAATTTATGTACATAAAGGAGTGTCTTCCAGAAGATGCAGAGATCCACAGCCAAGCATGAGGCTGAGCTCCAGGAGACCAGTTGAAGAGAAAGAAGAGGGATTTTATGAGCAAGGTACATCAAGATCATGATGGGGAAAACTACAGAAACAACCAAACCAAACTAGTGAGAGCTCATCAACTTTAGACTAACAGTTGTGGAAACTCCATGGGACTGGACTAGGTTCTCTTCATAAGTGAGACAGTTGTGTAGCTTGATCTGCTTAAGGAGCCCCACTGGCAGTAGGATCAGGATCCATCCCTGATGCATGAGCTGGCTTTTGGGAGCCCATTACCTATGGTGGGACACCTTGCACAGCCTTGATGCAGGATTAGGGGCTTGGACCTGCCTCAACTGAATGTACCAGGCTCTGCTGACTCCCCGGGGGAGACCTTACTTTGGAGGAGCAAATGAGGTGGTGGGTTGGGGGAGGAGGCTTGGGGAAGGGAGGAGGGAAGAGAGGGGATCTGTGGTTGGTATGTAACATGATTAAAAACATTCTTAATAAAAAAGTGTCTTCCAAAAACAGAATCATTTTGCAATACAATGAATTTTCATAAATGCATTAACCAACCTGACAGCTAAACTTAAAGTTTGAATATGTCCTCTCCTGAAAATTTCTGAAGTTAGTCATTCTTCATTTTGTAAGCCAAGAACACATTTTTTAAAGCTATGCTTTAGTTTAGTAAAGAAATGGTGTGAAGGTAATTGTAGAGTGTAGTGGAATAACAAAAAGAAATTCAAAGTTATGTTAGAGGTTAAACTGTAGTTATTCTTTAGCAATAACACAATTTCATATAAAAATCTTAGGAAGAAATAGTTTGTGTTAATAGACATTACTTTATGGTAGACAGAAACAGATTGGTACTTATCATTGGCTAGTTTTGTGATATTATTCTGTAGAGAAGATACGGAGTAAATTACTGAAATCAGATCATGTCACCTGAGGTGTGGATTGTCTCAAGAAACCATTACGAGTTCCTGGTCACATCTTTTCTTCTAAGTTTGACCAGATTTACTGCTAAGACTTGGGTGGTAGCCAGTGGAGGACAACAGTACGGGAAGAAGTTGCCAGATGACCCAAATTAGAGAAAAATCAATTAAAACAGAGTTTACAATTAAACTCTGTAAAAACTATAGAGTGTTTTAAAAATGTATGTGAAGTAGCATGTTATATTCTGGAATAAAATTTTAAAGTAGCCCTGTAAACAAGATCTTCCACAGAAATCAATATATTTATCATAATTATCTTCTGTGTGCAAAACTGCTTGCATGGAAATTATGTTAACACAAAGTATATGAAAAATGAACCATCTAATTGGGGAATACTAGTAGTGCTTCTGGGAAAATGACATTGAGCTTTGCCTAGAACAACCATAAAATGGACAAAGGTCCAATGGTGACTTGCAAAACTAATTAGACAATGTTAAATATCAGCTATATCATACATTTGTTTACATTATATGCAAGGTGCTAGGTGGGTTTCATGAAAGTCAGGGAAGAGGTTTCATGAATCAGCTCTATCCTTTATGTGGGTTTGTGGGATTGAAGTTGGGTTTTGCAGGCCTTTAGGAGGCACCTTGACCTGCGGAGCCATTTGGCCCACACAAATCTCAAAGCTTTAAAGTTTAGGTAAAGAAACAAAATTTTGAGATGATCAAAAGTTATGAATAGAACCTCATGCAAGATATTGATATGATCATGGCATATAGCATTTAGTATTCATATTAGTGATAAATGGGACAGGAGACTGAAGAGATTTTTATAGAGAAATGTTAAGACTTACTCTGAACATATTTTGTATGTGAAACAATTGTCATAATGGGTTTACAGGGAGCATACTGGCATGATTTATACATTTTAATGTAAGTGGGAATTATCTGCATCTAATCATCATCAATTTGCTCTGAACTGCATTGTGAATGTTGTGATTTTTAGACTCTCCTTCATTCTACTATGATAGCAGAGTAGTAATTTATTCTTTTCTATGACAGTCAAAGATTTTATGGGAGTTTTAAAAAAATTGGAAAAGTTAAAGTGAAGAAGAAAATAGCTTCTGGATTACTCAGATCAGGCAGATGTCATTATAATTGAAGTCAAAGATAAAATATATAGTGTACTTGATTAAACTTAGTCTGAACCTAATGGTCATAAAGACAGAAATGGAAATGATATTACATAATTTCTGCCAATTATTAGTTGAAATGTCTAAGGGTTCTTTGGATTTTTCTTCCTAACTCACATTTTTTCTTGGAGTTACTATATGAAGTATAAAGTACTAATTCATTTTTCCTTGCATTTTTGGTTACTCCTTAAAAAATTTGTTTCAAAATTTATTTTATTCCTTGACACTGTTCTGTGTATTAGTGTGAAATACCTTCAACACAGTCTAAGTTTATGTGGACAAAAAGAGAAGTCTTTACAACTAAAACCTTATCTTCTAATGATGTATTCTGAATTATTCATATTCATAAGTCTCAGAGATTCCTTATATTTATGATATCAAGACAGTATATAATCACTTACTTTTGGTTGAATATCAGAGTTCATGGCTTACTAAGTTTTCATTTTGTTAAAAGATGATTTGACATCTTTTGAGCTTCACTTTCTCATCTGAAAGATAATGCTGATAATAGGTACCTTGAAGATTTGTAAAAATCATTACATGATCTTTAGGCAGTACACCATCAGCTCCTGGATTTCTGTGGTCCTTGAAAATACAAGAGATGGTCCTGGGGATAATGCAGATGCTGATCTCCTCTCTTCTCACCAGTGGGTCAGTTCCTATGGTAATGTTCCACAGAGACATGACCTGCTTTCTCTCTACCTCTTGTATTCACCATGAACAGCAAATATATTAAGGATTCCAGCATTCTGATTGCCTTTTATTTATCCAAAGAAAATGCCAAAGAGTATCTGCAGACACTTTGGGAAGATAAAAAGTACCTATGGGCTGTTATTCATTTGAGATAACAGACTGAAGCAAGCTTGACCTAGTCCCACGCAGATAACATGTCTTGGCAGAGACACATCTCAATGGAAAGACCCTACACTCAGTCTATCTTTGCAGGGCTGTGGTAGGGAAGTGTCCACAGTAGGGTGTATGAAAACAGTTCATTACAGATGTAGTTCTTGCACTTGGGAAGTGGAGAGAAGCTGGGGTTACGGTAAATGTATGTTCAGAGAGTGAGGAGGAGCAGCCACTAGACTTTTGGTGGCTTTCTACAGAGTGAGATATTCTTGAGCATGCCAATTGGACACAGAGTAGAGAATGAATTATATAAGACTGATAGCTGCATTAGCACTCCAGTGGGAAACATCTCTTTTCTGGCACATCTTCCTAGAAAGCCCAATGCTGCTGAGGAAGTCAACTTTCTTGGAGCTACAGTGCTGGACCTCACAATAGAAGGTTTATAGAGAAAAAAATGACAGCAACCTTGTCACATCTCCCAGTAAACTGGGCTTGCCTTCCTAAGTACAGAAGAGGACTTCTTATGGTATCCACAGTTTCTTCCTTGGAGTTCAGTTTTGTGGCAAAATAACTTACATAAATATAGACGTAAGTGTGTTGGTGCTCAAATTAATTTCCATATGTATATCATATAAAACATATTCAACTTAATAAAAGCCAACCTTATTTAAAAGTGCTTTATATATACAAATTACCTGAGATCATAACTCTAAGTTTTATTGTGGGCCAATTTTACTTATTAGAAGAAATTACTCCCAAACAAATCATGTGTTGTATTTATCAAGTCATTTATGAGAATGGAAACTTAATTTTTAGTTAGTATGCAGAAGCTTTCCTTTGTTAAAAACTGAAAACTCTACAGATTCATTCCACATAATCACTGTCCTTTGCTGTGAGTTAGGGATTACAGTCACAGAAGTTGATAATCTGCTTCCCTGTTGATAAGACTAATATGTCATTTTTGCTTCAGAAGACGAAGTTGGGAAAATACTTGATTTTATTTTCCTTTTTAATTTTTAAAAAAATTTTATAATTTAATTTAATTTTACATATCAGCCACAGATTCCCTGCTCCTCCCACCTCCCGCCCCCCACCCCTCCCCAACCCACCACCAACTTCCATCTACTCCAGGGCCAAGACTCCCCTGGGGATTCATTTAAACCTGTTGGATTCAGTACAGGCAGGTCCAGTCCCCTCCTCCCAGGCTGAGCAAAGTGTCCCTGCATAGGCCCCAGGTTCCAAACAGCCAGCTCATGCACTAAGGACAGGTGCTGGTCCCACTGCCTGGGTGCTTCCCAAACAGTTCAAGCTAATCAACTGTCTCACTTATCCAGAGGGCCTGGTCCAGTTGGGGGCTGCTCAGCAATTGGTTCATAGTTCATGTGTTTCCACTAGTTTGGCTATTTGTCCCTGTGCTTTTTCCAATCATGGTCTCAAACAATTCTCAATCATACAAACCCTCCTCTTTCTCACTCCTGGAGCTCTGCCTGTGGCCTGGCTGTGGATCTCTGCATCCACTTCCATTAGTCATTGGATGAGAGTTCTAGCATGACAGTTAGGGTGTTTGGCCATCTGGATCACCAGAGTAGGTCAATTCGTGCTTTCTCTTGACCATTGCCAGTAGTCTATTGTGGAGTATCTTTGTGGATTTCTGGGGACCTCTCTAGCACTTTGCTTCTTCCTATTCCCATGGGTTCTTCATTTATCATGGTCTGTTATTCCTTGTTCTCCCTCTCTGTTCTTGATCCTTGATCAATCAATTAATCAAGCTGTTGCTTGAAAAGAAATTTGGTTTTGGGGTGTAGCTCAATGGTATACTGCTTGTCTAGTTTGTATAAGGCCCTGTATGTCAGCCATGGGTACTTGCCTATCAGTGAAAAAGGTACACTGATAAAAATAGCTAAAATAACAATGTAGTTCTTTTTAAAACACTTTGAGACACTTTAGTTAGTAGTGTTTGCATAATATGTACATGTGGTGTATGTGTGTACGTGCATTAGTGCTCGGGTTCAAACATGCATACACCAAGACTTATGTGCAGAGCTGAGAGGACAGATTTTGGGGGTCTGTCCTCTTTCCACTGTGTGTTATGAAATTTAACTATTGCCAGGCTCATGCACAAACACCTTTACCCACTGACCCCTTTGCTGATGCAACAAGGTGGCTCTTAGTGCTTAAAAATTAATAATATTAACACTGCTTGTTATCAGTGCATATTTTTATAGTTGCATTTCTAACTACATCTTACAACAGATGGGGAATATTTGTCAAATGCTCCTCATTACGTTTTTTCCTTTTTTTATTAAGAAATTTTTTTCATTCATTTTACACACCAATCAAAGATCCCCCTCTTCCCTTCTCCTGCCCCCCAGCCTCTCCTCCCAACTGATCTCCCACAATAAAGCAAGGCCTCCTATGTGGAGGCATGTCCAGTAGAGGCAAGTCCAAGCCCTTCCCCCTGCTTCAAGGCTGCATGATGTGTCCCATCATAGGTAGTGAACTCCACGAAGACCACTCATGTACCAGAGATGGATTATGATCAGTCTATAATGCCAAACCCAAATATGCAATACTTCCCCACAAAGTAGATTTGAGAAATAGAAATTTCATATTAATATCCTTCATATTTTGTTTGTTTCCTGTTGTGATTAAGAAACTAATTTCTTCTCACTCTAAAAATATTGTTATAACATAATAAGCTGTTGTTTTGTTTGGAATGAGTCCTCTCAAAAATTACAATCACCAATGTGAGGACTTTGGAAGACAGATCATTAGGATGGAGCTACTACTATTAATGAAGTTTGTCCCCTTGTAAAGGAGTCTCAATAGGCTCCCTTTACATGTGAGGACACCAAGGAGGAACTATCTATGTAACAAAAATATTAAATCAGCTAGTATCTTGATCTTGGTATTCCCAGTGTCTGGAAAACTTGAAAGAAATATTTCTGGTGCTTATAAGCTATCAGCCTGAGGTATTCTTCATAGCAATCCAAATGAATTAAGGTCTCTATTAAAAACATTCTGAATCAGTCAACACATCCTTGAGACATATGTGAAGTCATTGGTGTTCATAATTCTCTTAAAATGGGCTATTGTATGAAAGTTTCCTGCACTTAATGATACTCAAGGTAGAATAGTCACGACCAGGTGGGCCTCTAATATGGAATCAAACCAATATGATTTCAAGGAACCAAGCAGCTTCCACAGTTTGCTTCATCCTTTCCTCTGATCACTTCAGCGTCACCTTCCTCTTCTCGATGTTGTGTAAAGAACTTGGGATATTTGACAGAGTCCACTGCAGAGCTTGCAACAGCAGCCTTCCACAAGTGCTGTCCTTCCATGAGGCCAGGAAAAAGCTGTTTCCTACACTGTTTGCACACTACCAATATTCTAGCCCTTTTGTGACTCTGTTGTCTTACGGCCTAAGTAATCTGACGTCCATTCCCTCTGGTTATAATACAATTCTCACTGCTCTCCACTTTTCAAGTATGTTTGCCAAGTAGCCGTGTGTCCACAACTCCATTCAGGTCATTCAACACGAGGACTCCTTGAGGAATCAAACATTTCATGGCAATTTCTACCAAAGCCACTGTTTAAGTCAAACATCAAAATGTAAGTTGTAGCTTTGTCCTGAGATTCCTTTGTTCACAGAACCTTTAAATTGGCTGTGATCAAGGTTCTTAAAGCTGGACGAATACTACTTTGTTACATTTGAGGCACCCATGTTTCCCAGTATCTTTGAGCTATCGTTAAGAAGACCCCAAGTAGTTGAACAAATTTACTCATATATATATCCAATTACTTTATTTCATTTAAATACAAAATATGCTTGGATACATACAAGCCTTCAGTTATCATTATGGTACCTTTAACATGGATTCTTAAGTCTTTTCAATAATTGCTTTAAAAGTCAAGTTCAGAGCAGGAAAACTGGGTGTATTTCTTTTTAACCCTAGTTTTGCTTTTGCCCCTGTATAGCTAACTTGGAACCTTTGTTAGTTATTTAAAAAATCAATATCTTATAAAGAGAAAATTGCTTTTACGTTTTACTTTACAGTATTTTGGCACATACAACATTGTTGCCCTAAGTGAAGGGATTCTAGCTGTGTAAGTCAAAAGCAAACCAAATGAGCACAGCAGGTTCAGCAGCACTTGAATCTATTGTGTGGCAAAGGAAAGAAGATCAGCAAGTCAGCATCCTGCTTGTTTTAGAAAATCATCAATAATTGGGCTCAGTTTTGTTGATTGGCAGCTTGTTGTATTTTCCACTGGTTTTTGTGTCAGTTTTCTTTTTTATGATGTGATTTGAAGAGTGGTTTTCTGTATTTCAGGATTAAAACAGCAGCCTCAGAGACATTCATAGTGATGTGTATATTTACCTCTTATTTATTTCTAGAAGCTAAAGTCATTTGCCTTTGCCTTTCTGTGATGTATTTCACAAACAATGTGGATTCTATTGTTTCTTGTTCCTTACTGGTTAGAGCCACCATCTGAGTTTTTATTACAGAGGAGACCCTTCCATTTTCTTTACTGTGGTGGTTTGAAAGAAAATGTCCCCCACAGACCATAGGGAGTGGCACTATTAGGAGGCATGGCCTTGTTGGAGTAGGTGTGGCCTTGTTGGAGGAAGTGTGTCACTGTGGGGGTGGGCTTTGAGGTCTCATATATACTCAAGCCACTCCAGTGTAGCTTACAGTCTCCTTTTGCTACCTACAGATCAAGATGTAAGGACTATTAGTTCCTTCTCCAGTACCATGTCTGCCTGCATGCTGCCTTGCTTCTCACCATGATGATAATGGACAAAACTTCTGAAACTGTAAGCCAGCCCCAATTAAATGTTTTCCTGTATAAGAGTTGCCATGACCATGGTGTTTCATCACAGCAGTTGAAACCCTAAGATATTCACTCTTAGGAAAAAATGAGCCACATTATAATTCAACCTCCAGCATGTAAGGTCCTCACTGATTGACAAGGAACTGGAGTAAAGAAGCGTTCATCATTCTTCAGAGTACTAGCAAAGCCAGGATGGAGTAGTGTTGAGACATAAAACTTGAACTGTGTTTTGAAAAGCAGGTGGATTTTAATCTAATGTGGTTAATGGACACAAATACTGGGAGAATATTGCCTACAGAATCAACTTAGCTTCACTCACAGAGACTGAAGAGAAAACCATGGAGCCTGCCAGGGTCTGTGCTAGGTCCTCTGCATTTATGTTATTGTTTTTCGCTTGATGTTTTGTGGGGCTCCTAGTAGTGGAAATGTGGGTGTCTCTGACTCTTCCATCTGCTCTTTGTATTCTTTTCCTCCTACTGGGTTGCCTCACCCAGCCTTGATAGGAGGGTTTGTGCCTAGTCTCACTTTATTACACAGTGTTTGGCTAATATCTTTGGGAGGCCTGCTGTAATCTGAAGGGAAACAGAGGAAGAGTGAATCTGGGGCAGTGGTGGGGAGGTAGGGACTTGGTAGAGTGGAGGGAGGGGAAACTTCCATCAATATATATTGAAAAAAAAGAGAAAATTAAAAAAGAGTGAGAATATGCAAATATGTCCAATATAAACAAACTTTTGTAAAGTAGAAAGCATGTAGTTAATGTCTTGTGGCTCATACACTAAACATACTTTAGAGTATTAAGATTTATGTAAATGTCTCCAGAATTAAAGCAGGAAGACACTGCTGGTGTTTCTTTCTGTGAAGCAATTTATAATTATTTGCTAAATGGTTTAATTACATAATTAAATGTAATTAGTGTTGGTTACTTTTTCACTTAATGTGGATGGTGTTTCTAAGCACTGCTAGGAAGGGCTTTAGGCATAGAATCAGACATGGGTTGAAAGGCAGCATCAGCACTCACCAGCTGTCTAAGATGAGTGAACCCCCGTGGGGCACTTTCTCCTGTGTTATTGGGAGGGTGTGCAGTAGACTTATCTGTGTTAGGAACCTGGCACTAAGGACAGTTCAATGGGTAGTAATTGTTCTTTTTATATCCTTCCTTTTCTTTATTAGAGGAAATAAATATATTCTAGTCACCACCTCAAGGTAGAGGCTCATGGAGACCTGGTGAGGTCTGCTGAGGCAAAGTAGAGTTGAATGGGTTTCACTGCTCCCTGTAGGAAAGCTGGTCCCCTGGAAAGGTCTTAACGTGAGTCTAAATTCACTGGTCTGGAAAAAAAATCATGGTCAATCAGGAAATGTCAATTTAAAAATACCTCGTGAACTTCAAAATAATATCATAAAAGTGTGACTTAACTGTAGGAGCACTAGAAACACAAAACAGCTGAGTTAGAGGAAATCAAATGAGTGTTAACACACAGTCAGAATTCAGTCAGACGCCTGTCGGGATTTTTAACATGTAAAGTTGTTTTTTTTTTTACTTAGTGAATGTCATGTTTTTATATTAAAAACAGTGAATGTGTTTTAACGCTTCATCAGTCTAATGTTTAGTTGTTTATTTTAAATTAAATTTTACATGATGATTGCCCTGGGTTTTTTGAATTTTTATGAGTTTTCTGGGCCCTTCTGATATGAGATATTACATAGATTTAAGATAACAGACTGGTATAAAGCATGGATTTTAAATATATGATTGTAAAGTAAAAATTATTTCCCTAAAAATAATGATGATAATTTTATAGCTTTTATTATAGATAATTCTATAAAGTATTATGACCACTACACCTTGCTAGGGAAACTGAATGTGTTAGCAATTATATGTATATAAATTTATTGGAGCTTGGATCATGATGCTTCAAGTATTGATGGAGAACTTCAATATCCTCCTGGCCTTCAATGGAATAATACTTAGAATTAGAAATGAACTAGTGTCAAAGACCACATAATCTTGACATCAATAAAGAAGAAAAGAAGCCAACCTCAAAAGGACACACTGTTGCCACCTGTATGACAGCCTAACAAGAAAGTGTTATTGGGATGGGGATCAGGGTTGTACGAATTTAGAATGTGGTTGCCAGGGTTTGGGAATGGGAGGGTATGCTGTGGGATGTTCTCTATGCTCTGAATATGTTGCTCTGATTGGTTAACAAATACAGGGCTGATTGGCCAATAGCCAGGCAGGAAGTATAGGTGGGACAAAGAGAGAGAATTCTGGGTAGAGGAAGGCTGAGTGAGGAGATGCGTGATGAGAAGAAGATGTTAAGATACCAGTAAGCCAGGAGCCATGTGGCAACTTAAAGATTAATAGAAATGGATTAATTTAAGATCAAGATCTGAGACCAAGATTGGAAAAAGCACAGGGACAAATAGCCAAACTAATGGAAACACACGGACTATGAACCAATAGCTGAGGAGCCCCCAACTGGGTCAGGCCCTTTGGATAAGTGAGACAGTTGAATAGCCTGAACTGTTTGCGAGGCACCCAGGCAGTGGGACCCAAATCTGTCCTTAGTGCATGAGATGGCTGTTTGGAACCTGGGGTTTATGCAGCGACACTTTGCTCAGCCTGGGAGGAGGGGAATAGACCTGCCTGGACTGAATCTTCCAGGTTGAGCTGAATCCCCAGGGGAGTCTTTGCCCTGGAGGAGATGGGCATGGGGGATGGGCTGGGGGGAAGGCAGGGGTGGGGGGAGGACAGGGGAACCCATGGCTGATATATTAAATTAAATTATAAAATTAAAAAATATGTATTTCCTTTAAAAAAAAGATACGATTTGCCTCCATTTAAAAAAAAAAACGGTGTTAAAAAACAGACAACACACAATTGCTTATTACAGTGATAAATGGTCGTAAAAGTTCTGTAGAATGAGCAGAAATAAAATATAAAGAAAAGGAAAAAAAAGAAGTTAAAAATGTAAGGATTGTTTTGTTTGTACAAGTACCATGAGAAAATACAGTATTCTAAACAGACTCTTATAAATCAGGATGAATATTGTAATACCAAAAGGCAATAGATCGAATTAAATGGTTTAATAGCGAAATAGCAGTAGATAAAACAAAAGATACCAAAATGAATTTAGGAAAGGAAAAGCAGAGACAGAAACTAATGAAATAAATATGGAGATACTTGTGAGACAGAGTATTTAAATCCAATTACATCTATGGCTACAGGAAATGCAGGTGGATATACTGTAAGCAGAGAGCAGAAATTCCACAGCTATTCACAAAGGCTGTCTCGGAGCCATGTATGCACAGGTGGCATGAGAAAATCATGGAAATGATAGAGCCTACAAACAGTAACCTGAAACAAGTCTAATGTTAGAGGGACTATTACCAGAGGATGAAAATATTTTGTAACAATTCCAGTGACAAATGTATAGAGTTAGGTGACTATGGTTAATGCACATGCACCTGGCCAAAGAGCTTTGGAGAGCACTTGGGAAGTATGAGAATTTCTAGCCAGGGGGCTAATGTATTTAAAAATATATCAGGCAAAGAAATGTTTTTGGTAAGCCAAGTTTAACTACATTAGAGGAATCTATTTGTTTCATGATGTAAAAATAAAAGTAGGTGAGTATAAAATGTTTTTATTGGCTAAAATGTAAATAAATTAAATTAAAAGAGAATATAAAGGAAATAGTTAATTTTACACAGAGTCCCATATGCTCTCTTTCCTTTTTCTATGATTTCCCCTTTTCATCCTCTTCATTCTACCCTAACTATTCTCTCTCTTGCCACTCCTTTTTCTGTTTCTCATTCTAAATGTGAAGGACACATTTTTATTGAGTTTAATTTACATGAAATGAAGGCAAATATAATAAATATGCACCATCACCATAGTATGTACTTTTATAATAATCTCACTCTCAACAGACTTCTACACGTCTAATTTGTACAATAAAAGTTTTTATGTTCTTCTTTTTTCTTTTTTTAATTTATTATATTTGTGTTTTAATTTTACACATCAGCCATGGGCTCCCCTGTCCTCCAACTTCCCGCTCCTGGCCCCACCTTTCCCCCAGCCCCTCCCCTCCATTCCCATCTCCTCCAGGGCCAAGAATCCCCTGGGGATTCATTTAAACCTGGTGGATTCAATACAGGCAGGTCCAGTCCCCTCCTTCCAGGCTGAGCAAAGTGTCCCTGTGTAAGCCCAAGGTTCCAGCTCATGCACTAAGGACAGATGCTAGTCCCACTGCCTGGGTGCCTCCCATACAGTTCAAGCTATTCAATTGTCTCACTTATCCAGAGGGTGTGCTCCAGCTGGGGGCTCCACAGCCTTTGGTTCATAATTCACGAGTTTGGCTATTTGTCCCTGTGCTCTTCCAATCTTGGTCTCAACAATTTTGACTCTTACAGTCCCTCCTCTTTCTCCACAATTGGACTCCTGGAGCTCCACCTGGGGCCTGGCCAAGGATCTATGCATCCACTTCCATCATTTATTAGATGAGAATTCCAGCACGACAGTTAGGGTGTTTGGCCATGTGATCACCAGACTAGGTCAGATCAGGCTTTCTCTTGACCAATGCCAGCAGTCTACAGAGGATGTATCATTGTGGATTTCTGGGGATCTCTCTAGAACTCTGCCTATTACTATTGTCATGAGGTCATCATTTATCATGGTCTGTTATTCCTTGTTCTCCCTTTCTGTTCTTGATCCAGCTGGGATCTCCTGCTCCCCTAAGCTTTCTTTCCCTCGAACCTTGCCTTTCATTACTCCCACTCTCGTCGAGGTTGTGCATGTAGATCTCATCCATTTCTCTGTCATTGGGTGATCCCTGTGTCTTTCCTAGGGTCCCATTCTCTAGGTAGCCTCCCTGGAGTTGTGTAGCAGTCTAGTCATCTTTGTTTTACATCTAGTATCCTATTATGAGTGAGTACATACCATGTTCATCCTTCTGAGTCTGGGTAACCTCACTCAGGATGATTTTTTCTAGATCCATCCATTTGCCTGCAAACCTCATGATGTCATTGTTTTTCTTTGCTGAGTAGTACTCCATTGTGTATATGTACCATGTTTTCCTTATCCATTCTTCAGTTGAAGGGCATCTAGGTTGTTTCCAGGTTCTTCCTATTACAAACAATGCTTATATGAACATGGCTGAGCAAATGCCCTTGTGGTATGGTTGAGCATTCCTTGAGAATATGCTACAGGTGGGTCTTGGGGGAGATGGATTCCCAATTTTCTAAGGAAGTGCCATATTGATTTCCAAAGTGGCTGTATAAGCTTGCATTCCCACCAGCAGTGGAGGAGAGTTCCCCTTGCTCCCCATCCTCTCCAGCATAAGCTATCTTCTGTGTTTTTTATCTTAGCCTTTCTGACAGGTGTAACATGGTATCTCAGAGTTGTTTTGATTTGCATTTCCTGGATAGTTAGGGATGTTGAGCAATTCCTTAAATGTCTTTCAGCCATTTGAACTTCCTCTGTTGAGAATTCTCTGTTTAGTTCTATAGCCTATTTCTTAATTGGAATGTTGGGCATTTTGATGTCTAATTTCTTGAGTTCTTTATATATTTTGGATATCAGCCCTCTGTCAGATGTTCCCTGTATTCCTGATTGCTTCAAGACCTTTATCATGAAGGGGTGTTGGATTTTGTCAAATGCCTTTTCTACGTCTTGTGAGATGATCATGTGGTTTTTTTCTTTGAGTTTGTTTATATGGTGTATTACATTGATGGACTTTCATATGTTGAACCACCCTTGCATCCCTGGGATGAAGCCTACTTGATCATGGTGGATAATTGTTTGGATGTGTTCTTAGAGTCTGTTTGCCAGTATTTTATTGAGTAATTTTGCATCAATGTTCATGAGGGACATCAGTCTGTAATTCTCTTTCTTTGTTGCGTCTTTGTTTGGTTTAGGAATCAGGGTAATTGTAGCCTCATAGAAGGAGTTTGCTAATATTCCTGCTTCTATTGTGTGGTATTGGTATTAAGTCTTCTTTGAAGATCTGGTAGAATTCTGCAGTGAAACCATCAGGTCCAGGGCTTTTTTTGGTTGGGAGACTTTTAATGACTGATTCTATTTCCTTAGGGTTATTGGACTATTTAAATGGTTTATCTGGTCTTGATTTAACTTAGGTATGTGGTACCTATCCAGAAAATTATCCATTTCTTTTAGATATTCCAGTTTTGTGGAGTAGAGGTTTTTGAAGTATGACCTGATGAATCTCTGGATTTCCTCATTGTCTGTTGTTATGTCCCCCTTTTCATTTCTGATTTTGTTAATTTGGATGCTCTCTCTCTCTCTCTTGGTTAGTTTGTATAAGGGCTTGTCTATCTTGTTGATCTTCTCAAAGAACCAACTCTTTGTTTCATTAATTCTTTGTACTGTTCTCTTTATTTCTATTTTATTGATTTCAGCCCTCATTTTGATAATTTCCTGGTGTCTGTTCCTCCTGGGAGACTTTGCTTCTTCCTGTTCAAGGGCTTTCAGGTGTGCTGTCAAGTCACTAGCATGAGATTTCTCCAACTTCTTTATGTGTGCATTTAGTGCTATGTATTTCTCTCTTAGCACTGCTTTCATAGTGTCCCATAAGTTTGGGTATGTGGTGTATTCATTTCATTGATCTCTAGGAAGTCTTTAATTTCTTTCTTTATTTCTTCCTTAACCCATTGGTGATTCAGTTGAGCATTATTCAGTTTCCATGAGATTGTAGGATTTCTGTAGTTTTTTCTGTTCTTGAAATCTAACTTTGAACCATGGTGGTCCGACAGAACACAGGAGGTTATTTCAATTGTTTTGTATCTGTTGAGATTTGCTTTGTGGCCAAGTATGTGGTTGATTTTTAGAGAAGGTTCCATGGGGTGCTGAGAAGAAGGTATATTCTTTTTTGTTCAGATGGAATGTTCTGTAGATATCGATTAAGTCCATTTGTGCCTTAACATCAGTTAAGTCCATTATGTCTCTGTTAAGTTTCAATTTCGCCGATCTGTCCAGAGGTGAAAGTGGGGTGTTGAAGTCTCCCACTATTAATGTGTGGGGTTTTATATGTTATTTAAGCTTTTGTAATGTTTCTTTTACATATGTGAGTACGCTTGTGTTTGGGGCATAAATGTTCAGAATTGAGACTTCATCTTGGTGGATCTTTCCTGTGATGAGTATGTAATGCCCTTCATCATCTCTGTTGATTGATTTTAGCTTGAAGTCTATTTTGCTGGATATTAGGATGCCTACACCAGCTTGCTTCTTAAGACCATTTGATTGGAAAGTCTTTTCCCAGCCTTTTATTTTTAGGAGGTGTCTATCTTTGAGGTGCGTTTCTTGTATGCAACAGAAAGGTGGGTCCTGTTTTCATATCCATTCTGTTATTCTGTGTCTTTTTATAGGTGAATTAAGTCCATTGATATTAAGGGATATTAATGACCAGTGATTGTTTGTTCCTGTTTTTTATTTTTTGTTGTATTGTGTGTGTACTTCTCTTCTTTGGGCTTTACTGCTATGGTGTTATCTATTTCCTGTGTTTTCATGGGTGTATCTGACTTCCTTAGGTTGGAATTTTCCTTCTAGTGATTTTTGTAGGGCTGGGTTTGTGGATAAGTATTGTTTAAATCTGGTTTTATCTCGGAAGGTCTTGTTCACTCCATCTATGATGATTGAAAGTTTTGCTGGGTATATTAATCTAGGCTGGCATCCATGGTCTCTTAGTGTCTGCATTCTATCTGTCCAGGCCCTTCTGGGTTTCAAGTCTCCATTGAGAAATTGGGTGTTATTCTGATGGGTTTGCCTTTATAATTCACTTGGCCTTTTTCCTTTGCTGCCCTTAATATTCTTTCTTTATTCTATAGGTTTAGTTGATTAATCATTATGTGGTGAGGGGACTTTTTGGGGGGGTCTAGTCTATTTGGTGTTCTATAGGCTTCTTGTATCTTCATAGGCATTTCCTTCTTTATGTTTGGAAAGTTTTCTTCTATGATCTTATTAAATATATTTTCTGTGTCTTTGAGTTGATATTCTTCTCCTTCCTCTATCCCTATTATTTGTATGTTTGGTTTTTTCATGGTGTCGCCAAATTTCTTGGACATTTTGAGACATGACTTTGTTGGTTTTAGTGTTTTCTTTGACTGATGAATCTATTTCCTCTAACGTATCTTCAACACCAGAGATCCTCTCTTCCATCTCTTGCAATCTGTTGGTTATACTTGCCTCTGAAGTTCCTGTTCATTTACTCAGATTTTGTATTTCCAGCATTCCTTCTGCTAGTGTCTTCTTCATTTTTTTTCTATTTCCCTCTTCATGTCTTGGACTGTTTCCCTTGCTTTTTCATGATTTTATTTCAGGGACTTATTGTTTTCTTCTGCTTTATTTGTCCTTTCCTCCAGTTTTTTATAGCGTTCTTTCCATTTTTTTTGTCTGTTCCTCCACTTTATTTTTGATTTCTTCTATATAAGGTTCTAGCCTCTTCCTGATGTTAATTATAAGGTTGTTTTCTTCTGCTCTTTCCATTATGTGATTTTCAGGTCTAGCTGTTGGAGAACAGCTAGGTTCTGGTGATGCTGTATTGCTCTTTATTTTGTTGTATGTACTTCTGCTTTGACATCTGCCCATCTCTTTGTGGATTCGTTCTTGGTCTTATCATTGCACTTTGTCCAGACAGAGCTGACAGATTTAGGGAGCCTCTCACTGGTCCAGATGGAAGCTCTGGGCCTGATGGGAGCTCTGGTCTAGATAAGAGTGCTGATGGGAGCTGGGGTCTGGACTCTGAGTCTCAGGAAGTCCCTGGGGTTTCCTTATCTTGTCCAGATGGAAGCTCCTCTTGTCCAGATGGGAGTTCTGGGGCAGGATGGAAGCTCTGGTCTAGGTGGGAGTTCCAGGGCGGATGGGAGCTTGGGGCTGGTCTCTGAGTCTCAGGAAGTGGCTGGGGTCTCAGGCAGATGAGTGTGGGGGCAGGGTGTGGAGATTGCAGGGTCTGCCTGCAGTCTTGGAAAAGGGGAGCCTTACTATAGGGCCCTCCGAATGGCCAGAAAGGGGGCCAAGTTGGGCAGGTCTTCTTGGAATGTCTGGTGCCTGGGGTGGGACCTAGAGGCCGGTCCCTCTCTGACTATAACTCCAGGCACTCAATTCTACTCCAGATGGGAGTTCCAGGGCAGATGGGAGCTGGGGGCTGGTCTCTCAGTTTTTATGTTCTTGATAGAACTCTACAGAAATGAGTTGTTTGCGCTGTACTTCTATTCAAGTCATCTAATAAGTGGACAGTACAACGTTACATTGCAATTTCATACTCTTTGGTATAGTTTTAGTTATACCATGCCTTGTTTCTTCTTATAAATGAGGCTGATGTCCTTTTACATTGTGTTTTTCTTTTCACCTTTCCCCAGAGAACTTAGTAAAGCTTTTGGGTATTATTGTGGAAAAGAAAGGGAGTGTAAAGGCTCAAGATTAGAAAAAGAGGATGATATGTAATGGGGTGGCTGAATGGTCATGCACAGGAATAGGTGGGGAAGTATATGTGGAAAATGTCAGCCCTTGAGCTGGGAAAAGTGTTAACTACTTTTATTGTTCACTTCTCAGCTGCATCCTCTGCTTTGCTTCTTGTAGGGCTTCTGGGGTCTGAGATTCATAAAACAGATTGTCGTTTCTTTGAAAAATTTATTTGTGTTTCTCTAAATATTCTTGCTGCCAGGTGTTTTGAGGAAGCCAAGGGAAATGGTGAACTACAATTAGTAGCCATTTTTAATTCAATTTTGCCAGGAAATGGTTTCCAGTAATGAAACTCAGAGGATCAATTTCCTCTTTGTTCAATGCATCATTCTGACAAAAGAATACCTCTTATCCCAGATGTCAGACCTCTTAAGTCAGAAGTCTTCTGAAGCCATGTTTCCCTCTAAGCATTTTGCTATGGTATTATATCTCTTATTGAAATCAGTAGGCTGCTATGGTTTAGGGAATCTGGAATAGAATACTGACAATATAGAGATAATTCACCTAATTGCATTTTATTCATCACTGAAACTCTGTTAAAAGGTAATTGGGAAAAGTGTAAGTGCCAACAAATCCTTTGTTAATTTTCTTAAAATAAGTAATTTAATTTTCCACCCCTTTCTAAACATAAATAAGTTAAAAGAGTGGAAGGGCACAGCATATTGTTTCATTCTTTTTTATTATTATTACTTCTTAGAGATTATAATACATTCTTGGAAAGAAAGATCACACCATAAAGGCAGAAATCTTCTGACAAGAATTGCTTTGCAAATTTAATATGATTTCAATAAAATTAAGGGGAATGTTTTATCCCTTGAGTTATAGAAGTTGGTCATGAAGTTCATATAAAAAACATGCCAGGGAGTGGCTGCAGGGATAACCACCTTTAAAATAGTGTGACAGGATGGAGGATTAGCTCAATGCCAAATGTACATTAAAATGGAATATGTAAGTAGGAGCTGTTGGGTTTTTTGTCTTTGTTTTTGTTTGGCATGGCTAAGTAAAATAGTAATGGAATTCACCAGGACATTTATAAAAAGATTCAGGTATATTTGGAAATTAAACTTGATAAAGGTTGTATCTCAGATGTGGAGGACGGTGGATTTTTCTTAATAAGTGACAGTTGGGCTGGAGAAGTGGCTCATGGCTTTAAGCACTTGCTGCTCTTGCAGAGGACTCAGATTAATTTCCCAACATGCACCTCAAAACCACATCCAATTCCAGCTCTAGGGAATCTGACATCCACTTCTGGAGTCCTGCATGAATACAGTGCATATAAACTCATGTATGCTTAGACACATACACAAAAAAGTAAAAAACCAAAAAAATTATTTAAAACCAGAATGGTGGTAAGACCAAGAGTTGTACAGAAGTTCACTGTGGCAAAGGATACCAATATAATGTGAACACTTGTGTGGTTACCCACCATCTATTTGTAAGCATATGGAATATAAATATAGTATAATCATCTGTGAGCCTGGGATAAACAGCAAAATAATCAGATGTGTAAATGAAAATAACATAAAATTACTTGTTTTAAGAAATAGTATTTCTTGATTAATTGATTACATACCTGTGATTTGTAAAATTTCCCCCAAGATTTAAAAATTCTGGTGCAATAAAAATGATGAGTTTATCTAGAAATAAAAATACCTTTATGTTTTAAGGAAAAGAACAAGATCAAAGGTAACAAAAATGTGATACAGATTGTGGGCCAGAAGAGGAGAAAAGTTTAGAAGCCCAAATAATTGTCTACAAGAATGAGGGCTTTGATGTTGCATTCTGTGGTCTTCTGGCTCATTTGCATGATGTGGACTTTCTCTAACATGCTTTATTACAGACATATACATATAACTTAAGGCATAGCATGTCCCAGTAGCATCTTAAATCTCTATCCAGAGGTAAGAGTTTTAGTATTATAATGAGCTACATGTAACCTGCAGAGACTGGAGTGCCTATGAACTTCTGCCAATGTCCTCATCCTGTCCTGGCCTACTTTGGAGGAACAGGAGAGTGTTGAGGTTTTACATGCCTCCTCCCTACCCACTCATTTCCCAAATCATATGCTGAATTTGCAGTCTTTGAACAAATCTCTCTGGCCTCATTCTCTGCTCTGTATTCCTACCAAGTTTTAAAAGGGTTTAAAGGAACATACTAAGAAAGAATAATGGAAAATGATTGATGGTGGTACGAGTTTGTATCAGTGGTTGAAACAACTGCAAATGGGAATTGGAGAAAGCTGTTTGGAAACAGCAGTGTGGATAACCTTCAAAAGCCCACTTCTACAGGCTCATTCTGCTTTACAGATCCTAAGTTCTGAAGCCTTCACAGCCCTTCAAATGACCTAAAAGATGGGGAAAAATACTTAAAATATGAATCTGTAGGGGTACATTTTAGATTCAAATCATATGAGTCTGTGGTAGTCAAATAGGCAATAAGAAATATAACTGAAATAATATTATACTGATGATAGAAATAGAAACAGACAGAGATAGGTAGATGATAAAATAAAAAGAACAGGAGTAGATATACTTATCATAAAGAACTGGTTTTATACACTGACCTAGTAGAAAAGAAAGTGGGAAATAGCTTTGAATGCATTGGCACAGGAGACAGCTTCCTGAACAGAACACCAATAGCACATGCACTAAGAACCATAATTAATAAATGCAACCTCATGAAGCTGAACATCTTTTTTAAGGCAAAGGACACCATCAAAAGGACAAAATGGCAGCCCACAGATTGGGGAAAGATTTTCACCAACTCCACAACTGTCAGAGGACTAATTTCAAAAATATATAAAGAACTCCAGAAATTAGACATCACCAAAACAAATAAACCAATTAAAAATTGTGTATAGATCTAAACAGAATTCTCAACAAAGGAATCTCAAATGGCCAAGAAATGTTCAGCATCCTTAGCCATCAAGAAAATGCAAATCAAAATGACTCTTAGATGCTTACACCTGTCAGAGTGGCTAAGATCAAAATTACAAGTGACAGCTCATGCTGGAGAGGATGTGGGGTGCAAACTTGTACAGCCACTTTGGAGATCAATATGGCAGTTTCTTAGAAAACTAGGAATCAATCCACCTCAAGACCTAGCTGTACCACTCCTGGGCATATACCCAAAGAATGTTCAATCATACCACAAGGACATTTGCTCAAGTATGTTCATAGCATCTTTATTCATAATAACCAGAAACTGGAAACAACTTAGATGTCTCTCAACTGAAGAATGGATAAAGAAAATGTGGTATATTTATGCAATGGAGTATTACTCAGCTGTTAAAAAAACATGAAAATTTCAGGCAAAGGATGGAACTAGAAAAAATCATGGAACTAGGCAAACCAGATCCAGAAAGACAAACATGGTATGTACTCATTTATAAGTGGATATTAGCTATAAAGTAAAGGATAATCATGCTACAACAGACCCAGAGAGTCTAGGTAACAAGGAGGGCCCAATGGGGGATGTATGAATCTCTCTGTGAAGGGGAATTAGGATGGATATTTCAGGTCACTGGGGTTGGGAATAAGAGGTATCAGGTGGTGGGAGGATAGAGGGATAGAGTACTGGGAAAGACAATTGGAACTGAAGGCTATTTTGGGTGTAAGGCAGGCACCTAGTGCAATGGTAACTCCCAGTAATCTATGAGGGGGACCCTAGCGAAGACTCCTAGTGATGGGGGATACAGAGCCTGGACTGTCTATCTCCAGTAACCAGCTAAGACTTCCAGTAGGTGTTTAGGGTACCAACCCAGGCACAAAACCTTTGACCTACAATTTGTCCTGCCTACAAGATGTGCTGGTGTCTTTATGATGGCACAGAAATTGTAGGAGTGGCCAACCAATGATTGGTTCAGCTTGAGACCCATGTCATGAGAAGCAGGCCACCCATGGCACTGTCTGGAGGGTCAGGAACCAGAGGCAGGATATCCCAGTGACCTAGAATAGAAGCACACATTACTGGAAAACACAAAACAGAAAGTCAATGAAATTATTCCTAATGATAGTCTGCTATACTTGTAGACAGGATTCTAGCATAATTATTGTCAGAGAGGCTTTATTCAGCAACTTGTAGAAACAGATTCCGAGAGATATAGCCAAAAATTAGTCAGAACTTAGGGACTTCTGTGGAAAAGTAAGAGGAAGGATTGTAGGAGCCTGAGAGGTCAAGGATACTGTGAAAAAACCCACAGAATCAACTAACCTGACCTCACAGGAGCTCACAGAGACTGAACTGACAATCAGGGAGCCTGAATGGGGCTGGCCTAGGTGCTCTGCATATATGTTATGTCTGTGTAGCTGGGTGTTCTTGTGGGATGCCTAACAGTAGGACTGAGGACTGTCTCTGACTCTTTTGCTAGCTTTTGAGGCCCTTTTCCTTCCACTGACTTGTCTTGTCCAGACTTAATATGTGGGGAGGTGCCTCGTATTATTGCAACTTGATATACCATATTAGGTTGATGTCTGTGGGAAGCCTAGCCTTTTTCTGAAGAGAAAGGAGGAGGTGTGGATGGGGGCAGAGGGAAGTGAGGAGAGGGACTTGAAAGGAGAGGAGAGATGGGAATCTGAGGTCAGGAAGAATACATTTAAAAAATTTAAAAAATGAAGATTTGATTTTTGTGATGATGGAGACTTGCTGTGTCAGTCACAAGTCTGTAGGGTTGGCAGAACAGAGAACTAAATAGCCACAGGTTGAAGCTATTGTCTGTACAAAGGCATTCCAATGGGAGCGTTAAGAAAGGGAAAGCATGGGTTGGGGATCTACTCCTTGAAGTCTCATTAGCTTCAACCCCTGTAAGGGATTTTCTGATCAGATTAGTTCTGGAAGGATGATCTTCTTAGCTTAAAGCTAACTGTTTGGGAAAGACATGTTATGTTTGCAAGCTTCATTTTGACTAGTAACTGAATCAGTTCTTGAAGGAGTAATTCTAAGAGGTACAAATGCTGTAATGGGCCCGTTGGTAATCCACTCATACCAGGTCAGCTAAACATATCACAAAGCATTAAAGAGTCAAAAAGATTTTCACTGATGAAAATGTTAGCATTCTTTTTTCCATATTAATTCAATAATGTCTCACTGAGGGTCTTTGTTTTAAGAGAACTGTGAGTCTACAGTGATAGTTTTAACCAAAGATGTAGTTATGACTGTTCCAGTATGGATTTCTTATAAAGACATTTTGCAAGAATGTGTTATGACATACAGTCACTACAGGGAAGTAGTGAGCAAAGCTCTATTTTTTTTTTTTTTTGCACTGGTTTTAAAGGTTTATTAGCATTCAAGTAAATTACAACTATCTTTAAATACAAGTTTTTAAAGACATCAATCACACCTAAGGCTTCAAAATAACTCTTCTATACATTTCAACATAATATATTCCTTTAGATTTTTATCTGTTTAATATTAATGTCATTGATGAGTATTTATTATTATTGATTAGTAGGATATAGAATTACAATTTCAAGTTCTGACTTAATGTTGTAATTAGAACTCCTTTTCTCTAAAGTGCTCAGAGATCTAGGTATGATCTTTTTTTTTTCTTTTTTTATTTGTGTCTTTTTGTTTTATTTTGTTTTTTACATCCCAACCACAGCAAAGGACTAATTTTCAAACTACTGTGAGGAGCCCAAGAATGCAGGGCTCCAAGGCAAAACTTAATGTAAAAAATCATTCATAGAATCAAAGTTTTTCATTTGCTGACAAAGCACTTTGAAGTTAATGTTGGTGGAATCCTTTTAATAAACCAAAGGAAATTTAAAGCACATCACACAAATGTCTCATTCTCTTTCTTCTCCATTACAGGGGCAACGTCAAACCAAACTTTGCAGGTAGGTCAAGGTCAAGTCTTGCCTTTTTAGTGGAGTTTCCATAAAGTCTTGCTGAATTGCATGCAGCACTCCTCTGCTTTTCCGAGTGGTAAGTATTTTCTGTTTTACCCAAGATAATTTGCAAGCACATGGCCAATTAAAGCGAAACCATTGTGGATAATGATGATTTCATTGAAAACCTGATGACTCAGAGGAGTTTGAACAGAATGAAATGTCCATTCTTACTCAGAAACTCAGACCATTCTCTTGCCTCCATGACACAAATGTAGAAATTTGGTCCTAAGAATTACCCAAGTAAAGAAAAAGTGAAGATCAACAAGTCTGGAGTGAAACTAGCTGGAGTTTAAGACTGCCAGAGTAGCTTTTTGAGCAAGAGTCTAATGTGCATTTTATTTAGAGTCTGACTTTCAGAGAAATTTCTTTATTAGAAAACTCCTATTCGCCCAGCTTTAAGCGGAAAATGTCATTATTTCCAAAGGAGAACACAGAAGTGCATGCTCATCCTTGATCAGTGCTGATCTTGAGGGCAACTATGCACTCCATTACATAGCTATGGATAAATGCCTAGAAGGCACTTAGAATGCTTTAGACTCAATTGCACCGTGAACTTTAAGCACATAGGTTTTCTTTGGTATGAAGACAATTATTTTTTGGCCCAACTTGGGAAATTTAAGATAGGATTCCAGATCCACAATGCAGAATTTAAAACTCAATTAGAGTTTTTATTTTCTTTATTCATGCTATGAGAATTAAGTAAATATGCTAATGGCTTTGGAGACAATTGAACTGAAGAGTCCAATAATCAGAAATCAAAAGCAGACAAGTACTTTTCAGCATCAAGTTATAAATAACTGTAATTTTGTTTTCAGGAAAAGACATTTTCAAGCTCAAATTGGTTTCTCTTAAGCATTCACTTTAAAAAAAGCCCTAGTTACATGATAAATAGCAGTAGTGAGTAAACGTAAATTTGTAGTTCATAAGCATAAAAGTAGTGAAACATGCACAGATGTTTATAGCCCTGAATACCATCTCTGACTCCTATTGCTTTTCTCTAAGATAGCTCTTTAAGGTTTTATACCTATGATTATAAAATGAAAAGTGCTATTGAAAATTAAAATTATCAGTATTGCTGAGTTTTTATATCTTTTTAATTTGGAGCACTTTATCGTATTCTCATGGGAAAGAAAAAAATCATTGATGTAGAAAATGACAAGCTATGACACTAACATCATTATAAATAAATTTTTCTTAAATGGTCCTCCATTAAGTATGTTTTCATTTGTCTTTTTTTTTCTCTCAATGTCAGTATATGGGACGTAGGGACTTCATTAGACCACTGATAATGAATGACATAGGAACGTACTTTCAATTCCAGTGTATCAACCATTTCCTTCTTGCTAAGGCATCTTTTTGTCATTTCAACAGTAAAAGTTTGGATTAAGATCTTTGTCTCCTAGAGGTCTCTGATCACTTTCTAAACATCATTTTACTGACAACTATAAGGTATGGCATCCTTTTTTAAAGGAGCTTTATTTATTGGGATTCATTTCTTCTGTGTTCACTTTGACCCTTTGAAATTTTTCTGCAAATGTAAATAGCTCTGATAAGTCACTATACAAATTTTGCCAAGGAAAACTCCTAGAAACCTTCACAGGTAATGTTCATTCTCCTGATGGATTTACCTCTTCCACACACTCGGTGTCTGGCCCTGTTTCTTACAGTGTCAAAGTCCTTGATTTGTCAGTTCCACAGTAGAGGAAGGGTCCTATGGGTGTAGATTCAAATTAAACACATCCTAAGACTAACTCCCAACTTTAGCAGGTCTTGCGAGATAGAATCCTGTAAAGTCCACATCTAACATATATTCTTTCCAAAGACAAACCTGTAGGAAATCTACTTTGCTGCTAAATAGGACTCAAGGTTAAGCACATGACAGAATTGAAATTTTAATGGCCACAGAAAAACAATCAGTATGTGCCGCCTCAACTGATGCTGCTGCTCAGGTCTGTGATGTTGCCTTGTTTCCTAGGGTTCAGCAATGATCCATCATCCTTTCTCATAGATGCTTTTAAAGTTCTGTTGAGTCAGGTTAGAGTCTGGCTGCCTTTGGGGCCATACTACCTGTTGAAGTTAACTTTGCTTGCTCTGGGCTTAGCTGCATGTATGACTTTGAATTTACAACAAAAACTTTACAGTATAAAAGCTTTCTCCCCATGAAGTAGATCCACTTCTCTCAAGTACAATTGGTTTTCTGTGGAGTTTTTCCAGTTTGAAGTACAAAGACTTGATTGTTAGAGAACAGAGGCTTTCAGGATTTATGTTTAGTGATATTATCCATTCTTTCTGTTTTTCTTCTGTTGGTAGCCAACATTTAAGTCAGTATTTACACTCTTATAGCTACCTGATTTTTAAAAAAGATAAAAAAGCACACATTGTAGAAAAACCAGCATTTTCAACAAATGATGCTGACCAAACAGGTAGAAGAATGAAACAAGAAATTTATCACTCATTTTTCATGAAACTCAATTCAAAATGGATCAAGTGCACATAAAATTGGGAGAGAAACATGGTGCTCAGAGGATTGAGGAGGAATTTGAGGCGATGGATTGGGTGGGTGGATTTGACCAAAACACATTATATTCATATAGGAATTTCTCAAATAATAAAAGCATTATCATTAAATGGAGAAAGTAGAAACATCAGTAGAGGCAAGAGAACAAAAGACCAAAAAAAATATGTACATACACATACATGTATTTGATATGAAAATAGGTGGCTATTTAGGGAGAAGAAGGGAACAAGTGGAACCATGGAGGAGGGATAATGGAGAGCAAACTACAATGATAAATGTGTGTGCATGAGTGTAAAAATTCCAGAAGCCTAATATTTTGTACACAGATTTAACAAAGATTTTGTTTGAAGGCACATTAAGATACACACATTTGGTAGAAATTTTGAGTCATATTATTTGATCCTCGATCATTCTTATGGAGAAGCTCTAGGTTTCTTACTCTATTTACTTATTATGGATTATTCATCTTTTCTATTTGTTATTGAATCTGTTGAAAATGAACCTCAGAACCATCCACATCATCTGTATTGTAGCCTGGCTGTGCACATAGCCAAAGTATTCAATTGTAATCCCAATTCCCTTAACTAATAAGAGACTGTCTAAAGTGTAAAATCAGAACTTTCACTTTTGATTTTAGCAATTAGATCCTTCTTTCTTTATTATCAGCAATGACCCTACCTAATGCTTTGCCAATGCATTGCTCTTTTAAAATGCATTGAAAGATGCATAATTCTACTACTATTCAAAAATTTATAATTATAATTGTTATTCTTTTTACCGCATATGTGCATTGAAAGCCATATGATTTAAAATATGAAGCTTAGAGGGTGCTTTATTTTTCCATTTTGCTCTGACAGGTGACACTCCTGTGTCTTTATGTGGAACATGGTGATACTCTCTTATAGTTATATGTCATATTCCCATTGACTCCACTCAGTTTAGTCACCATCTCACACATCATTTTGGTGTGTGTGTGTGTGTGTGTGTGTGTGTGTGTGTGTGTGTGTGTGTGTGTGTGTTAAGAATATTCAAATTTCATTGTTAACTATTATTGCCCTATGTACAGTAGTTTCTTCTGGATGACCTTTTATTTAGTGATTTCTTCCAGGAAGAATCTGATGGACATTTGAACAACATTGAAAATGTTGTATTCCATGAAAAAAAAAGTTTGACCTAAGAAATTGTGCAGAGGAAATTGTATAGGTTATCTGAGTTATTTCATTCATTCAGTCATTTATTTGGTCAAGATAGAATGCCTTCAATGAATTAGGCACAGTGCCCCCCCTTCTAGCTATTGCACTACCCCATCTGGTGGTCATTAGCTAAAGGTATTAAATAGCTCCTGAACTGTAGGAATAACAACAAAAAACAGAATATAAACTTCTACTTCATTGTAATTAATTAAAGCAAAATATTTGAATCGCTCTGCACATGGGCCAGTTGTGGGTCTCTATGTTAATGACTTCAGAGCACTAAGCCTTAAATGGCAGATCCTTATCAAAACCTTCTCCTCTAGGCTTAAGTATCTGTGCTAAAGAGGAGGTGGTAAGAAGGTAAATGCTGTAGGTGGTACTAACAGGGCAACAGCTTCTTCCAGACAAAATAGGGATGATACACATATAAACTCACAGTGACTGTGATGGAATGCCCAAAACCTGCACAAGTTCAAGCCAGACAAAAATCCCAGCATAGAGAAGGGGTAGTGGATACAAACTCTCACACCTAACTAAGGAGCTATTTGCAATTGATAGCCCTTGGAAAGGAAAAACCTGTTTTCCTTCATGGAGTGATACTGGGTGTATCAAGGACACTGCAGGCCAGTCCCATGCACAGTGGTAACTGGCCAACACAAAACAGACTCTACAGCTTTTGTGTGCTTCTTTTGTTTCTGGAATTTTTGTCTTTGGAAAGTTTGTTTTGATATCTTTTCTTTCCTTTTTAGAAAGAGAGAAGGAACATGAGGTTAGGTGGATGGGGATGTGGGAAAGATCTGAGAGGAATTGAGGAAGGGCAAAGAAGAGGACCAAAATATATTGTATAAAGTTTTTTTGAAAAGCCTGAAGTTTAAAAAATTGAATTAGCATAAAAGTTTAATATGGAGTATATGTTAAATGATAATATTTGGTTATATTAGATTAAATAAAATATATCATAAAATAAATTTTATCAGACTCTTTTAATGTGGCTACTAGAGTATTAATTACTCATACCTGTTGTGAATGGTAACTACTAGAACTTTTGTATAAAGTAAAACTGGCATGGAACAAGTCAAAGTTTTTATTTTATCAAACTTAGATATGGAAGACTCTTTGCAGCCAGTTATCTTAGATGTATCAATATGGCGAGTAGCTAACAAAATCACTTAAGTGTAAATGATAATGTTTAAATATTTCTCTATTAAAAGCAATGTTATACAAAGTAAGGCACCTTAAATCTGTAAGCATATGACATTCAGGGTCTTTCATGGCTGCATTTTAATTTGCTTTATTATGGTATAGTAGCATAGTCACTTCTTTGATTCTGCACAGAAAGCCCATTTTAATTAATATTGTAACACTGAGATAAGTATTAATCCTACTTTGAAAATGAAGAAAAGTGTTTAGAATAATCATTTAGTTTTTGAAAATTCATAGAAAACATGATGAGCATAGTAAAAATTCCAACTCATAATTATCTTGTTTGGGTTAAAATACATGTCTCATCATTGCAGCCCTGGCTGGCATGGAACTCTCTTTGTGGCCTGGAACTCATTATGTCTCTGTCTCCTGAGTGCTGCAGAGCCATGTACCATCAGACATGTCTCATTTCAAATTCCACTATCTCTTGTAGTTGGAGAGCTTCTCTCCAGCCCCTGCCAAGCCCCATTAGTCCAACAACCCACTTATAAAATAAACACACAGACGTTCATATTATTTGAACTGCTTGGCCATTAGCTCAGGCCTACCATTGTTTAGCTCTTACTCTTATATTTAGCCCATTTCTATTAATCTATACTTTGCCACATGGCTCGTGGCTTACCATTACCTTATCTCTTTCTTGTCATGGCAGCGGCTGGCAGTATATCTCTGCCCCAGCCTTCTCTTTCCAGAATTCTCCTCCTCCTTGTCCCGCCTACCCTATACTTCCTGTCTGGCTACTGGCCAATCAGCACTTTATTTTACCCAACCAGAGCAAGAGCTAGACAATGGTAGGTTGAGCCAATGGCCAAGCAGTTTAAATAATATAAATGTCTATATGTTTATTTTATAAGTGGGTTGTTGGACTAACAGGGCTTGGTGGGGGCAGGAGAGAAGCTCTCTAACTACAAATGGTGCCCAACGTGTTGGCAAGAGTTTCCACCTAAAACCTGAGAAAAAAAGATTCTAAAACGGAGCTTAAAACAGCTTCCTAGTTGTCTGTCTGAAGTTAGCAGCAGCCTGCAGGTTTGAGATATTATCATCTGACCTGCAGTGTGGCAGGAATGAGGAGTCTACAAGCAACACTTTACTCTGCTTCGTGGTGGATTTAGCCTTTGCTAGTTTAAAAAAAGAAAGAAAGAAAGAAAGAAAGAAAGAAAGAAAGAAAAGAAAGAAAGAAAGAAAGAAAGAAAGAAAGAAAGAAAGAAAGAAAGAAAGAAAGAAAGGTTTCTGGGCTATGCACTGCTTTGCTAGAACTGCTTCTGATAGTTGATGGTACACATGGCTCCAGACCCAGATCTGGCAATAAACAGTACCACTGCCACTTTGGGAAGCTGAGGTGGGCAGAGCCAGCAGCCACAGTGGCATTTCAGTCTTACAAATATTACACAGAGAATCTGCTTTATGTTGTCTTTGGGATTTTTAACTACAGAAAAAGACTTGATCTTAAAAGCTGTTGAGTTTAACAAATATGTAAATTTTAAAGGTACCTTGACTTCAAAATTTGGATATAAGGATATGTTGCTTTGGAAAAGAGTCTCTGTTTTTGTTTCCACAGAAAGCCAGAGGCTGTGGATTTGTTCCAGATTAAGATACATCAGGTTTGATCAGCCAAGACCACCTGAAAGGTCTCCGATGTCACCATGGCCCCGATGATCCAACATCCAGAATGGTTTCAAGGCAACTGGCTCAGAGGTTTATCCTCACGGACTACTCCATAATCCTAAGATTTCCTTTGTGTCCCCATAAGATACAGTGCCCCCCTCCAGCAGGAAGTAGTAAGAAAAACTAAGCCCAAATTCCCAGCTGGCTTTGGAGATGGAATTGGCTCACTCCTTCTCTAAACACAGGCATATCGTTAAAAGAAAAGGTTAAGAGATTCTTGTCCCAAATCAGAAGAGCCCTCTGGTGTGGGACAGAAAAAAACCAAAAACAACAACAAAAAAACCCCCAGTATTTTTATTTAAAGCAGGTTGATTATAAATGCAATCTCTTTCTAAAGAAGAAAGGGGGATATGATATAGATACAATAGGATAAAAGGGGAGATTAATGAACTTACTTTTAAAGAGCAACAACTTGTTTAAAATGTTTTACATTGGTATAGATTTTAGTCTATTGATACAAGCTTAAAGTTAATTTTTGTTATACTGTGTGTATATTTCTACTCTTGTTTAAGGTATTATGTTTATATAACTCATTTAAAATTGTAATGGATAATCAAAAATAGATTAATAATTAGTCATCTATGATAATCATACTCATAGCCATGTTAGTTAAGTCTTCTAGATATACTAAGAGATATTTCAGATAGATAGGTAATCTTCAAATACTTCAAAGACCTACAAAATATGGCATTTAAAATATTTTTAAAATTTAGACTTTCTGGACAGTAAGACATATCTGCTCCTGACAGCACCAATTTACTTCAGAGAGGAGGATGGGCATTGAAAACACTTCATATGGAGTTTATCTTCACCTTGGCAAAAATTGCCATTTGGGCCAGAAACTGTTCTTGCCTGGACTGCTTGATCAACTGGATATGCAGGACCCATAGAAAGGTGACCACTGAACTTTGCTTGACAAAATGGTCCTTCAGGTTCCTGCTTTGCAGGGGAAACTGCCAGACATTATATAGGACACTAAAAAAAAATGACCAAGAGACTCTAGCCCTATGGGCTGAAGACAAATGCCCCAACTTTACAAAAGAACATTAGGTGACTGTCCAGGCTGCCAGCTGTCTCTGTCTACCCTATAAGACTCCTGAAAGTTGCTTGTATCCTTCTCCTGGTTCTCAGGTAATATTACATCCTTCTGAGGTCTTTGATGTGGTTGAAGACTAGATAGTTATAATTTCCTCAGTTATGATAAAAGATAAGTTAGGTATAAAACCTTAGACTCACGAATATAAGATAGATAGAATATCTTCTTTAATGTTGTAACTGTAATTCTGGCTTGATAATTGTTTTGTTATCTAAAATTTTACTATATAAAAGTTAAAACCTTGCTTTTTGAAAAAAAAAGAAAAGGGGAAGTGCTGTGGGATGTTCTGCATGTCAAATGTGTTGCTCTGATTGGGTAAAATAAAGTGCTGATTGGCTAGTAGCCAGACAGGAAGGATAGAGTAGACGGGACAAGGAGGAGGAAAATTATGGGAAGTGAAAGGCTGGGGGAGACACTGCCAGCCGAGGCAATGACAAGCAACATGTAAAGACACCAGTAAGCCACAAGCCACGTGGCAAAGTATAGATTAATAGAAATGGGTTAAATATAAGAGTAAGAGCTAGACAATGGTAGGCCTGAGCCAATGGCCAAGCAAATTAAATAATATAAGTGTTTATGTGTTTATTTTACAAGTGGGTTGTTGCACTAACAGGGCTTGGCAGGGGCTGGAGAGGTCTCCAAGTACAGTCTCTCTTCTACAAACCATCATTCCCTTGACATGGAAGAAGAGGTCTTTACAGTGCTAATTTCAGGACGCACACTCATCCCAGATCTAGTCTTAACACTCACAGCTTGTACAGTTGTGTCTTTCATACCCAAGGAGTCACATTCCTACAGTCTCGGATGAGGTCATTTATGGCTTCCTTAAAGGGGGCTTTTTTGCCCTTTCAGCTGGTCTCATTCAGTTTTCTCATGAACTAGTTTTTCTGGTTTTCTTGTCTTTGCTATGTGTTGCATTAAGGGCAGTGACAGGTATGGTTAGGTGTTGATTCTTTTTTTAATTTTTATTTTAATCTTAATTTAATTATATATTTCTTTTTTCTCCTTTTTTATCTGTTATATTTGAGTTTTAATTTTACACATCAGCCATGGGTTCCGCTGCCCTTCCCCCTCCTGCCCCTGCTCCCACCTTCCCCCCAGCCCCTCCCCTCCATTCCCATGTCCTCCAGGGCCAAGACTCCCCTGGGGATTCATTTAAACCTGGTGGATTAAGTACAGGCAGGTCCAGTCCCCTCCTTCCAGGCTGAGCAAAGTGTCCCTGTGTAAGCCCAAGGTTCCAAACAGCCAGCTCATGCACTAAGGACAGGTCGGGGTCCCACTGCCTGGGATTCTTTAAGACATGCACTAATGGGGGTGGGGGGTGGTTTGTCTGTTTATTCTGACTTCTTCACTATGGTAAAACACCTGTGCCAAGAGATGAATCATAACTCCAGGCCTCAGACAGAGCACATCAAGTTGGCTTTTAAAAGCAGGGTACTTAAGCCCAAGCCAGAAAAAATGAAATTTATTTACTCAAGTCTAAAACAAATGATTTAATAATGATTACAGTAGAATCTTTTTGGTTTTTTAAATGAGCATCTGAAAACAAAAAACATGTCCCTACTATTTAATCACTGATCATAGGTTTAAACTCAGTAGTTTTATAAATGGAAATGAAATCCCTCTGATTCAGAAATTTCTTTCTTTCTTTTTTTTTTTGAGTCATCCTTTAGAAAACTAAAAGCTAAAAAAGACAGCCATAAAATATTATTTTGGAAAAGTAAAACATGCCATATATTTACTGCTGTAACAAACTCATTTAAACCACAATTAAACATTGTAGAACTCATTATTTTTCATAGTTTCATTGTTATTTATATAGAATCAATAATAATATTTTCCTCTTCTTAAGCAGACACAGTTAAATAAATCAGAGATTCAAAATAGACCATGACATTCATTTTTAGGCAGGACAATTTTCTATTAAGTAAAAATATTGTCCTTTCAAACATCATATTAATCAAAAAATGTTGAAATAAATAGTCATTGATGAAGACTTACCCATACATTACAGAAGGAGATTGGAACACAAGGCTCAATTACAGCTAAGAAGGAGGAACAAACTCTTGTGGAATCTTATTTTAACTGTGTAAAAGTGTGTTACATTTGTTTCTGCCACTTTTGTTAATGATGCAAAGATGTGTTACATTTGTTTGGTTAAATAGAATTAACCTGGGGTCAGGAGGCTGAGTCAGCAACTAGCTGACAGGAAGTGGTAGGGAGGAATTAAGTGTGGTGAGGGATCTTAAGTGGGGGCTGAGCAGAAGGATGACCTATTTTTTTTCTTGAGATACATGAGCAAGGAGAAGATTTGCTACTTGCTATTCAGCCTTTCCAAGGGAGCAGAATTTCACCTCAACTTTAAATTTGGAGTTCTATTGAAGGATTGAGATTTAGATAAAGTTACCTTTAGTGGCCATGATAGAGGTGCTTGAGGGAACAGAATTCCCACCTGGCTAAGGCCCTTGTGATGGAATCACTTCTGGTAACTGCAGGATTGCAATTGTTGATTGGGACAGCAATTGCTTAAGGTGCAGTCACTGTATTGAAGGTAAAACAGTATTTGGTGCCCCACACTGGGTGCCAAAATGTTGGTTTTTACTCTTTTCTCTTTGATGGGCTGCCACCTCCCTCTCGAATAAATACATGGAGACTCATTTTTTCTCTTTAAATGTCCTGCCTTACCTTGCCTTATTTCTAGCCAAGTTTTCTTTATTGGAATTATTATTATTATTATTATTATTATTATTATTATTATTATTATGTGTTTTAATTTTATACATCAGCCATTGGTTCCCTTGTCCTCCGCCCTCCCGCCCCCACCCCCATCTTCCCCCCAAGTCCCTAGCCTCCATTCCCAGGTCCTCCAGGACCAAGACATCCCTGGGGATTCATTTAAACCTGGTGGATTCAGTACAGGCAGGTTCTGTCCCCTCCTTCCAGACTGACCATGTGTCCCTGTGTAAGCCTAAGGTTCCAAACAGCCAGCTCATACACTAAGGACAGGTCCGGTCCCATAGCCTGGGTGCCTCTCAAACAGATCAAGCTATTCAATTGTCTCACTTATCCAGAAGGCCTGATCCTGCTGGGGAATCCACAGCCTTTGGTTCATAATTCATGTGCTTCCATTTGTTTAGCTATTTGCTTTTTGCAATCTTGGATTCAACAATTCATGCTCTTACAGTCCCTCCTCTTTCTCGACAGCTGGACACCTGGAGCTCCACCTGGGGCCTGGCTGAGGATCTCTGCATCCACCTCCATAAGTTATTGGATGAGAGTTCCAAGACGACTGTTAGGGTGTTCAGTCATCTGATCACCAGACTAGGTCAGATCAGGCTTTCTCTCGACCATTGCCAGCAGTCTACAGAGGATATATCATTGTGGATTTCTGGGGACCTATCCAGCACTCTGTCTATTCCTGTTCTCATGTGGTTTTCATTTATCATGGTCTGTTATTCCTTGTTTTCCCTTTCTGTTCTTAATCCAGCTGGGATCTCCTGCTCCCCTAAGATTTCTTTCCCTCAAATCTTGCCCTTCATTATTCCCACTGCCATCCAGGTTGTTCATGTAGATCTCATCCATTTCTCTGTCATTGGATGATCCCTGTGTGTTTCCTAGAGTCCGTTTTCTAGGTAGCCTCCCTGGAGTAGTATAGCAGTCTAGTCATCTTTGTTTTACATCTAGTATCCTCCTATGAGTGAGTACATACCATGTTTGTCCTTCTGAGTCTGGGTTACCTCACTCAGGGATGATTTTTTCTAGATCCATCCATTTGCCTGCAAACCTCATGATATCATTGTTTTTCTCTGTTGAGTGGTACTCCATTGTGTATATGTACCATATTTTCTTTATCCATTCTTCAGTTGAAGGGCATCTAGGTTGTTTCCAGGTTCTGGCTATGACAAACAAAGCTGATATGAACAGAGCTGAGCAAATGCCCTTGTGGTATGATTGAGCATTCCTTGGGTATATGCCCAAGAGTGGTATAGCTGAATCTTGGGGGAGATGGATTCCCAATTTTCTAAGGAAGCGCCATATTGATTTCCAAAGTGGCTGTACAAGCTTGCATTCCCACCAGCAGTGGAGGAGAGTTCCTCTTGCTCCACATCCTCTCCAGCATAAGCTGTCTTCTGTGTTTTTGAACTTAGCCACTCTAACAGGTGTAAGGTAGTATCTCAGAGTCATTTTGATTTGCATTTTCCAGATAGTTAGGGATGTTGAGCAATTCCTTAAATGTCTTTCAGCCATTTGAACTTCCCCTGTGGAGAATTCTCTGTTTAGTTCTATAGCCCATTTCTTAGTTGGACTGTTGGGCATTTTGATGTTTAATTTCTGGAGTTCTTTATATATTCTGGATATCAGCCATCTGTCAGATGTGGGGTTGGTGAAGACCTTTTCCCATTCTGTAGGCTGTTGCTTTGTCTTGTTGCCCATGTCCTTTGCTCTACAAAAGCTTCTCAGTTTCAACAGGTCCCATTGATTGATTGTTTCTCTCAGTGACTGTGCTACTGGTGTTATATTTAGAAAGTGATCTCCAGTGCCATTGCATTCAAGAGTACTTCCTACTTTCTCTTCTATCAGGTTCAGAGTAGATGGATTTATGTTGAGGTCTTTGATCCACTTGGACTTAAGTTTTGTGCATGGTGACAGATATGGATCTATTTGCAGCCTTCTACACATTGACATCCAGTTATGCCAGCACCATTTGTTGAAGATGCCTTCTTTTTGCATTGTACATTTTTGGCTTCTTTGTCAAAAATTATATGTTCATAGGTGTGCGGGTTAATGTCAGGGACTTCAATTCGATTCCATTGGTCCACATGTCAGTTTTTATGCCAGTACCAAGCTGTTTTTATTACAGTAGCTCTATAGTAGAGCTTAAGGTCGGGGATCATGATGCCTCCAGAGGTTGTTTTATTGTACAGGATTCTTTTGGCTATCCTGGGTTTTTTGTTTTTCCATATGAAGTTGAGTATTATTCTTTCCAGGTCTGTGGAGAATTGTGCTGGTAATTTGATGGGGATTGCGTTGAATCTGTAGATTGCTTTTGGTAAGATCTCCATTTTTACTATGTTAATCCTGCCTATCCATGAGCATGGGAGATCTTTCCATTTTCTGACATTTTCTTCAAATTATTTTTTCATGGACTTAAAGTTCTTGTCATATTGGTTCTTCACATTTTTAGTTAAAGTTACCCCAAGGTATTTTATATCATTTGTGGCTATTGTAAAGGGTGATGTATCTCTGATTTCCTTCTCAGCCTGTTTGTCTATTGTATATAGGAGGGCTACTGATTTTTTTGAGTTGATCTTGTATCCTGCTATGTTGCTGAACGTTTTTATTAGCTGTATCAGTTCCTTGGTTGAATTTTTGGGGGTCACTCACATATAATATCACTTCATCTGCAAATAGAGAGAGCTTGATTTCTTCTTTTGCAATTGTGTCCCCTTAATCTCTTTATGTTGTCTTATTGCTCTGGCTAGAACTTCAAGTACTATATTGAATAAGTATGGGGAGAGGGTACTTGCCTTTTTCCTGATTTTAGTGGTATTGCTTTGAGTTTCTCTCCATTTAATTTGATGTTGGCTGTTGGCTTGGTGTAGATTGCCTTTATTTATGTTTAGGTATGTTCCCTGTATTCCTGATTGCTCCAAGACCTTTATCATGAAGGGGTGTTGGATTTTGTCAAATGCCTTTTCTGCATCTAGTGAGATGATCATGTATTTATTTTCTTTGAGTTTGTTTATATGGTGTATTACATTGACAGACTTTCATATGTTGAACCACCCTTGCATCCCTGGGATGAAGCCTACTTGATCATGGTGGATCATTGTTTTGATGTGTTCTTGGAGTCTGTTTGCCAGAATTTTATTGAGTATTTTTGCATCAATGTTCATGAGGTAGATCAGTCTATAGTTCTCTTTCTTTGTTGCATCTTTGTTTGGTTTAGAAATCAGGGTAATTGTAGCCTCATAGAAGGAGTTTGGTAATATACCTTCTGCTTCTATTGTGTGGAACAATTTAAAAAGTATTGGTATTAAGTCTTCTTTGAAGATCTGGTAGAATTCAGTGAAACCATCAGGTCCAGGGCTTTTTTTGGATGAGAGACTTTTAATGACTGATTCTATTTCCTTAGGGGTTTTTGGACTATTTAAATGGTTTATCTGGTCTTGATTTAAGTTAGGTATGTGGTACCTATCCAGAAAATTATCCATTTCTTTTAGATTTTCCAGTTTTGTGGAGTAGAGGTTTTTGAAGTATGACCTGATGATTCTCTGGATTTCCTCATTGTCTGTTGTTATGTCCCCCTTTTCATTTCTGATTTTGTTAATTTGGATGCTCTCTCTCTGTCTTTTGGTTACTTTGGATAAGGGCTTGTATATTTTGTTGATCTTCTCAAAGAACCAACTCTTTGTTTCATTAATCCTTTGTACTGTTCTCCTTATTTCTATTTTATTGATTTCAGCGCTCAATTTGATAATTTCATGGCATCTGTTCTTCCTGGGAGACTGCTTCTTCAGGTGTGCTGTCAAGTCACTAGCGTGAAATTTCTCCAGCTTCTTTATGTGGTCATTCAGTGCTATGAATTTCCCTCTTAGCACTGCTTTCATAGTATCCCATAAGTTTGGGTATGTGGTGTATTCATTTTCATTGATCTCTAGGAAGTCTTTAATTTCTTTCTTTATTTCTCCCTTAATCCATTGGTGATTCAGTTGAGTATTATTCAGTTTCCATGAGATTGTAGGATTTCTGTAGTTTTTTCTGTTCTTGAAATCTAACTTTGAACCATGGTGGTCCGACAGAACACAGGAGGTTATTTCAGTTGTTTTGTATCTGTTGAGATTTGCTTTGTGGCCAAGTATGTGGTTGATTTTTAGAGAAGGTTCCATGGGGTGCTGAGAAGAAGGTATATTCTCTTTTGTTCAGGTGGAATGTTCTGTAGATATTGATTAAGTCCATTTGAGCCATAACATCAGTTAAGTCTATTATGTCTCTGTTAAGTTTCAATTTGGCCGATCTGTCCAGATGTGAAATTGGGGTGTTGAAATCTCCCACTATTAATATGTGGGGTTTTATATGTTATTTAAGCTTTTGTAATGTTTCTTTTATATTTGTGGGTGCCCTTGTGTTTGGGGCATAAATGTTCAGAATTGAGACTTCATCTTGGTGGATCTTTCCTACAATGAGTATGTAATGTCCTTCATCATCTCTGTTGATTGATTTTAGTTTGAAGTCTATTTTGCTGGATATTAGGATGCCTACACAAGCTTGCTTCTTAAGACCATTTGATTGGAAAGTCTTTTCCCAGCCTTTTATTCTTAGGAGTTGTCTGTCTTTGAATTTGAGGTGTGTTTCTTGTATGCAGCAGAAAGGTGGGTCCTGTTTTCATATCCATTCTGTTATTCTGTGTCTTTTTATAGGTGAATTAAGTCCATTGATATTAAGGGATCTTAAAGCCCAGTGACTGTTCATTCCTGTTGTTATTTTTATTTTTTGGTGGTAGTGTGTGTGTACTTCTCTTCTTTGGGGTTACTGCTGTGGTGTTATCTATTGCCTGTGTTTTCATGGGTGTATCTGCCTTCCTGAGGTTGGAATTTTCCTTCTAGTGCTTTCTATAGGGCTGGGTTTGTGGATAAGTATTGTTTAAATCTGGCTTTGTCTTGGAAGGTCTTGTTCACCCCATCTATGATGATTGAAAGTTTTGCTGGGTATATTAGTCTAGGCTGGCATCCATGGTCTTTTAGTTTCTGTATTCTATCTGTCCAGGTCTTTGTGGCTTTTAAAGTCTCCATTGAGAAATCGGGTGTCATTCTGATGGATTTGCCTTTATAAGTCACTTGGCCTTTTTCCTTTGCTGCCCTTAATATTCTTTCTTTATTCTGTACATTTAGTTGATTAATTATTATGTGGCGAGGGGACTGTTTTTGGGGGGTCTAGTCTGTTTGGTTTTTTATAGGCTTCTTGTATCTTCATAGGCATTTCCTTCTTTAAGTTGGGAAAGTTTTCTTCTATGATCTTGTTAATTATATTTTGTGTGCCTTTGAGTTGGTATTCTTCTCCTTTCTCTATCCCTATTATTTGTAGGTTTGGTCTTTTCGTGTTGTCCCAAATTTCTTGGACATTTTGGGTCATGACTTTGTTGGTTTTAGTGTTTTCTTTGACTGATGAATCTATTTCTTCTACCATATCTTCAACATCAGAGATCCTCTCTTCCATCTCTTGCATTCTGTTGGTTATACTTGCCTCTGAAGTTCCTGTTTGTTTACTCAGATTTTGTATTTCCAGTATTCCTTCTGCTAGTGTCTTCTTCATTTTTTCTATTTCCCTCTTCACGTCTTAGACTGTCTCCCTTGTTTTTTCATGATTTTCTTTCAAGGACTTATTGTTTTCTTCTGCTTTAATTGTCCTTACCTCTAATTTTTTATAGTGTTCTTCCCATTTTTCGTTTGTCTGTTCCTCTACTTTATTTTTGATTTCTTCTATATAAGGCTCTAGCCTCTTCATGATGTTACTTATAAGGTTGCTTTCTTCTTCTTCTTCCATTCCATGATGTTCTGGTCTAGCTGTTGGAGAGGGGCTCGGTTCTGGTGATGCTGTATTGATCTTTATTTTTTTGTATGTACTTCTGCCTTGACATCTGCCCATCTCCTCTTGGGTTCATTCTTGGTCTTATCAGTGCACTTGGTCCAGAGAGAGCTGACAGATTTTGGGAGCCTGTCTCTGGTCCAGATGGAAGCTCTGGGCCAGATGGGAGCGCTGGTCCAGATGAGAGTGCTGGCTGGATAGGAGCTGGGGGGGGGGCTGGGCTCTGAGTCTTGGGAAGTCCCTGAGGTCTCCTTATTTTGTCCAGATGGGAGGGCCTCTTGTCCAGATGGGAGTTCCTCTGGTCTCTGGTCCAGGTGGGAGTTCCAGGGCAGGATGGAAGCTGGGGGCTGGTCTCTGATTCTCAGGAAGTGGCTGGGGTCTCTGGCAGATGGGTGTGAGGGCAGGGTGTTGAGACTGCAGGGTCTGCTTGCCATCTTGGAAAAGGGTAGCCTTCCTGCAGGGCCTGCCAATTGACCGGAAACTGGGGCCAAGTTGGTCAGGTCCTCCTGGGATGGCCTGTGTCCAGTGGTGGGACCCAGGGTCAGTTGCCTCTCTGGCTATAACCCCAGGCACTCACCTCTAGCTAGGTTTTCTTAATTTGAATTGCCATGTCTACCTTTATCTTCTTGGCTTTTACCTTTCTCTTATCCTACATACCTTTCTTTACTTCTTACTCTGCATCTGGCTGCGTGGCTGGCTGGCTGGCCCCTAGTGTCCTCTCTCCTTCTCCTTTTTCTCTCTTTTCAATTTATTCTCTCTGTCTGGCAGCCCTGCCTATCCCTCTCTTCTGCCTAACTGTTGAAGATTCAGCTCTTTATTAGACCAATCAGGTATTTTAGACAAGCACAGTAACGGAGCTAAACAAATGGAACACAACAGAATGCAACACATCTTAGCAGCATTAAACAAAAATTCCATGGCATAGACAAATATAACACACCTTAAACTAATATTCCACAACAACAAATCCCCTCCAATGAGCTATACAACTGATGTGCAGGAGGTGACAGTTAGTGCTTATTACCTGCTAGACATAATCTAGAATTACCTAGGTGGCAGACCTCTAAGTATACGGATGATGGAGTTTCTTGATTATGTTTAGCCTCTCAGAATATTGGTGAGAGATTATGTTGATTATGTTAATTGGTTAACCCCAGCAACTTAATTGTAGATAGGAGCATCCTCTGGTTAAAATGCAGAAAGTGAGCCAGGCAGTGGTAAACATGGCTTTCTGCTTTCATGCAATGTGACCAGCCAGTCTCCCTTTCTAGCCTTCATGCATGTCTTTGCTGTTTGCTGTCATGTCTTCCCTGTTACCATGGAGAGTATCCCTCTGGAACTGTAAGTCAAAATAACACTTCCTTCTTTAAGTTGCGTTTGTGAGGATATTTTATCACTGCAACAGGATACATAACAAAAGCACAGGGCTACTTGCCTCCTTCTCTGCTCCAAACCAATCAAGTCAATATCACTGTCCTGGAATTTACTGACTCACTCACAAAATCATTATGCATCACTTTTGTAGCATTCATACAACATTTCCATTAAAAAAAATCCCAAACATATTTTCTTTGGTAAATACTTTCATCCTTGGGTCTTATTTTATATATATTATGATAAGTAATAGGAGAAAAGCTAGGATCCTTCAAATTCTGAAAGCTGAGAGGTCATTCAACTGAAATTCTGCTCTAGTTTTATTTCATGGATTTTAATTTCTTGGACACATGGCTGTTTTAATAACTACACAAATGAGATGATGCACATTGTGTGGTGTGAAGAGGGTAAGGTCAAGGGCATACTTTACATTACCAAATACTTTTCACTCCAGCTTGTTAGAGATGGATCGTTCAGGGAGGATAGGGGAGTTTGAATAGGTGACCCTGACCATGTCTCAAAACATGACAAGAACCAGCTGAGTTCAAGTTCAGGAGGCAGAGCTTTCCTTGAAGAGCAAACAGCAAATGCACAGGCGTGCAGCTAGAGTGGTCTACGAGGAGCAGACAGGGCTGTGGAGAGAGTACCAGGCGAAGAACAGTATGTGTAACATAAGAGGAGCAGGCAACACCTATGTTGAGGGCTGTTTAGAGCTGGGAGTTAATTCCAGTTCCAAGAGTCAGCAGCTGAAGATGTTAAGCAGGGAGCGATGTGATCATACAGACATTTGAAAAGATCAGCCTGAATGACATCTCTCTCTTCTCCCAGGGAAGGCTACTCATTCCCCATAGCTCTTTATGATCTCACTTCGCTCACAGGGAGGTCACTTCTCAATCTTACTCCATGGATGTGTGCACAGGCATGAAGGGATCATACACTGTAAGATTTCTATGTTCACCCAGGAGATTCCACTCTCAGTTTTGTGGTAGATTCCTCTTTGAAATAAGTAAGCTGACTGGCTTCTCTCCCTGTCATCATTCATTTTATTTGTATTAAAAAGCATACAAATTAAAGATACATAATATTATATATTATGTATTAGCAAAAGCATCTTCTTCTAGGTCCAGGCTTAATACTGAAGTTTTCTTCAATGTCTCCTTACCATCTATTTCTACCATAGTCGTCCAAACTTGATTTTTAATCATTTTTAATTGTATTGAACTTATTATTTATTATTGAGGATACTTGTAGTCGATGAATACCATTAGATCAGGAGCCATTATTTTATTTCTTTTCAGTTTACCACCAGCCAGGGGCTGACAGGAAGAAGCTAATGCAGTTGGAAGATGACTTTCCTTAGTGCTATTTGCTCAAAGACATACATTTCCCACAAAGCAAAAAAGGTAAGGTACATATAAAAACAATGAGACTTAAGCAACAGAGTCATCAGTTTTTATCACACGTTATTCTACAAAACAACCTAAAGTCAAAGTGGGATGACTTCTTTGATTCTAGTCTTTGTCATTAGAACAAACCGTGACTTTCAGTCTCTTATGATGGCATCTCTCACAATCCTTCTTCTCAGTTCAACTTTCACTAGGGATTTCCATTTTTTTCCCTAGCACAGAGGGGCTGGGATATTATCAGGGTGGTATCCAATATTAAATTATTTAAGTGTTATTTTCAGATCTTCTGCTCATCATGCCCTCTGGATTTCGTGTTTGTGACTGTGCATTTGGAAACTTTTAAAACTTGTGAAAACAAATGCAATCTCCAGGGAGGAAAGCAGGGAGTTATGGTCTCAAATGTCCATACTACAGGTGATTTGCAGTCTTGGGTGTTTTGAACAGAGTAACGTTGATTCTGGCAGCAGACATTCCATTTGTGGGTTTAACATACTAAGAACCAGTAGACACTGCCCACTTCCAGTTTGTGTGCTCTGTCTTGTCCCTTGCTATATTTTTATATCCATGGGACTATAATTAATGCGATCTTTATAATGGCTTTTCTACTGGGCAGCTTATGTACCAATGACATTCATTTCAAATACGTGCACTGTATTTCTCCAATGAAGTAAACACAAGAACGGCTACAGGGAATGCTGGAAGTAGGGATGGCCAATCCCTGGGTATTCTCAGAGTGCTCCAATTTTCCCACTGAAGTTCTTGTGTCCTAACAGACCCTGAATTACTACTCTAAACTTCAATAACTGTGGAGATTGCATTTTTATTTTAAAATTTCTTTTACTTAGCCTTTGTATTTTTTCCTCACAAGCAATATTTAGTGACGATTGTCAAATAAAGTGTTCTTAAAAGGCACATGAAGAAAATAAGGATAGTGGAGGGGTATGAGAAGAGGTTTATTTGGTGAAATAAATGCTGTGCTATCTGTTACTGCTCTTAAGAGGGGAAAAGGAGCAGGCAACATAGAAAAGCCCAGGCCCTCTGTGATGGTATGGATTTCCACCATCTCTGTCCTTTACTCATGTACTTCAAGAAAGACCATTCTTCTCTCATGGCCATAATAAATTAATGTCCCAGCCTTTTCACTTCTACCTCTGTGACCTTTGCCAACGTTCTTTTTGTGTTGTTGGTGTTGTTGTTTTTTCTGAACCATGAAGGTGTGTGTAGGGGTGGAGGTGGGGGTCTCGGTAATGTTTCCTCTTTGTTCTCAACTTGACACACCTGGCAAGAGGGAACCCCCATCAGATTGGCCTGTGGACATGTATATGGGGCATTTTCTTGATGACTAATCCATGTAGAAGAGCCCATTCCACTGTGGCTGGGGCCATTCCTCAACAGGTAGGCCCGGGGTATATGAGAATGGTAGCTAACTATGAGCCTGGATAAAAACCAGTCAGCAGCGTTCCTACATAGTCTCTGTTCTAGTTCCTGCCTCCAGGTTCCTGCCTTGAGTTCCCCTACCACTTTTGTTTTGATGGCTTGTAAATGCAATATGTGATGAATTCTTTCCTCCCAAGTTGTTTTTCATCAATGTTTTTGCCATAACAATGAAGGCCAATCTAGGATGGTCTCAACTTCAGAATGGAATAACATATTCTTGAGATCCTATATTTAGATAAAATTAGGTAGTCAACTATTATTAAACACTGGCTTAGGAGCTGGGCAGAGTAGAGCCTGTCTGTAGTCTGTGCTACTCAGGATGATAAATCAGAAAAGTTGCTATAGTGTAGGAACTCATGAGCAGCCTTGGTAAGAGGGATACCTTTTCTCTAGAAAAAGAAGGAAAATAGAATATAAGGCTCAAACTTACTTCTACCTTTCTTCTGACTTCTGCACATGGCTTGAAATGCTGTCCCTTCATAGCTGTGTTTTCCTGTGCATGATCTAGCACAGCAATTCCTGAACTTTACTATGCTAGTTTACTGATTATGCATATTTATTTCTATTTCTTCTGCAAGATTCTTGGCAACAATGGCTAATATATTTCAGCTGCTGAGCATGGTAGCAAACTTATACTAGAAATGTCACAATCTATGATACTTTCTAACAGATTGAAAATGTAGAGAGAATGGTGATATTTGAGATATTACTGGATATGAGAAATTCAGATCTGCTTCAATACCTGAGAAAATTGTATAGAATTGAATAATTCATTTTTGACCCAATCTTGTTTCCCTTTATAGAAGATGTTCATCAACTCATGCTATCTTTTGTGATTAGACTCTGTCCCAAAGATTCCATGGTCAAAGATTCCCACACCTTTCTGTGGGTGTCTCAGTAACACATATTGACTCATCTGTATAAAATATCTTGCTTTCTTTATTTCCACCCTGACAGCCTTGCCTTTCTCTCTCTAAAAGTATTAATCCTAAAAAAAAAAATCCATTTTCAGTGTTACCGTCTCCAACATTGCTTTTCTGGACTACATACCTTACCCTCAACAGCCTAATTAAGAAGACGCTTTGTGTGCCACACAATAGCTCATGCAAAATTTTACCATTCCTCTATCTCTCTATCTCACAATTGTCAGGTTTCTTTTTAGAGTAAAAACCTCAAGAGAAATTCATAGCAAGGGCAGTGACTAAATTTTTTTCTGTTCATTTCTTAGCTAGTGCCTGTCATATAACGGGTAGAAAAGTGGTTTCTGAATGAATGCTTTTGAATCCAAAATTGGTAGCAATAATGTACCTTCTACTCTATTTCAAAGGAGCCATATTTCTTCCACGTTGTGCAGAGTGAATTGCCTTCCTATAGCTATTGCTTACTAGGGTGGTGTAGCAAGGCCATGCAAGTTCATTGGCTATAGATCTAAAGTTGTTTGCTGGCAATACATCAGGCTTGTATTGATTTTGCTCATCCTCTTGATTAGCTGCCATTTGCTGTCCTCTTTGGCTCAAAGTTGTAGATGGTTGGTTCTCACAATGGGGCTGACTGACAGACTCAACCTCTTCTAACTCAGTGATGTGATAATGTTCAAAAAATTGGTGGGAATATGTTACTTTATCCCTGAATCATTTCTTCAAATAAGCCCAGTTGTTTCTTTTCCTTGTGAGATATCAGTGTTCCTCTTCTATGCTGAAAAATTAAGTGGGTAGAATCCTGGCTTCAGAGGCTGGGACCTGTGATTGACTTGTACTTTATTTTCAAGGGTCACGATTTGATTCTAGGAATAATGAATTCAACTTTTTATCCCCTTCATCTGTAAGGGAGAGATAAGAATTCCTCCCTAGGTCTTGCTAAAGGAGTTAAGTGATAAAACATATAAATAGAATTTACACTTTTTCATTTATATCATTATATCTGATAAAAATTCTTCCTTGGGAGATAGCTTTTTCTGCAGTTAAACATTAAAAAACCTCTCTGGATTAAAAAAAAAAAAAGTGTATTTTTGGGTTACAGAAAACAAAGTTTGTTTCTTGTGCTTTTATTACATTCTAGTTTTATGTCATTTGGTTGTTTAATATTTGTATGAAAATATCCAGTCCTCTAAGATCCAGTTGGATATAAGTGTGTGGGCTGATTCTCCATTATCATGGAGCCAATATTGACTTGGCAGATGGGACATGGTCATGTTGCTATGGACAGCCAAGCTACAGGTAGTTGCTTGGGTAATAGAATCTGAGAATGTGTTATTCTAAATAGCATTTCTTGTTGTGAGAGCAAAATCACAGGGAATAAAGTATTTGGGAGAAAACTGAGATAGTAAACAGTGTAAGTAGAGGACATTTGAATGAGTAAGCAAGGTTTTCATAGCCCGGTAAGGAGGAGGTGTGATAGTAAACAGCAATCTTACGCACTATTGTCATTTCATAACCACAGGATAACAGGGGTAAAGGTATGGGAAACAAGGACAAGAAAAGCAATAAGAAGAATCACTGTGTGACTAGCCATTTCATTCACATGGAGAAATGGAGGAAGAGGTGGCTTTCCATTGGTGTAAACTTATACTGTTCAGCCTTAGTTCTCCATCATCTGAGACATGTCTGAGAAGTTGATCTTGGATTTTTCAGACATGGTATGAATTTCATGGACATGATAATGTTAAGATAAATGAACAATGGTGACATCTAGGGGCCAGGTGTCATTTTTCTTAGTTTTGTTTATCACACAACATCTGCTGTACAGAACTCTATCTATGTATGACTTGGGTGTATAGTAGCTTGAATGAGAAATATCTCCTACAGTTATAGAATATAGAATATATATAATATAATAGAGATTATGTTATATAACTGTGTATCTATACATAAATATGCATACACACACACACACACACACACACACACACACACACACACACTTGGTTCCCTGTTGGTGGCACTGTTTTTGAAGGTTATGGAACCTTGGGGACATGGAGGAAATACATCTTAGGTGGTAGTGGTGGTGGTGGTGGTGGTGGGTGATGGTTGTGGTAAGGGTGGTGGTGGTGGTGGTAGTGGTGGTGGTGGTGGTCATGGTGGTGATTGTGGTGGTGGGGATGGTGGTGGTGGTGGTCATGGTAGAGGTGTGGTAATAGTTGTGGTGGTGGTGGTGATTGTGGTGGGGGTGGGGATGGTGGTGGTAGTACTTTGAGAGTTTTGTATACACCTGACTTCCAGTTCTCTCTTCTTGTTTGTTAATGTGTCAGTGAAAAATGGTCGCCTACCTTTGTTCACTAGACTATGGATTTCCTCCTGTATGCAAAAACAAGGTGTTCCTTCTATATGTTGCTTTGAGTCATGGTATTTTATTATAGCAACACAAACCTACACACACAGAATGGTTGTATGTTGTCTTAAAGGCCTCAATCACTTATAACTGGAATAATGGAGAAGACAAGTGAGAAAATCAGTTGAAACATTTCCATGTCAAGGTGATCCTCACAGACTCAGATTTAATCACTGGTTGGATAAGGTAGAATCAAGTGAGACATTGTGTACAGAGAGCTGCTAGGTCTCCCAAAGTGAATATGCTGTGTTATTGGTCCTGTATTGTTCTATAGAACTAAGTCAGTATGGTACTAAGTACTAGATTAAAGGCTGTAGCTGAAGTTATCCTGTGTCCTGCCCAGTCTGCAGCTGCTCAGACTTAAGTAAACACACAGAGGGTTAAATTAATTAAAACTGCTTGGTCATTAGCTCTGGTCTACCACTGACTAGCTCTCACACTTAAACTCGGCCCATTTTTGTTAATCTATATATTGCCACGTGTTCTGTGGCTTTACCTGTTTGCCATTACATGCTGCTCCCGGGACAGCGGGTTGGCGTATCCTGACCTGACCTTCCTCCTCCCAGAATTTGCCTTGTCTGCTTATCCTGCCTATACTTCCTATACTGGCCAATCAGCATTTTATTAAAACAGTATACAAAAGCATTATTCCACAGCAAAAGGCCTACTGTATCTCAGAAGTATTACAGGTAGCCATGAGCCTTGTGGCGTCTTGGCAAGGGTTTACAGTAGGTATGTATTAAGATTTTGAAAAGCACACGGAAGCATTTTGCAGAAGTGTCAAAGTATAGATTTTATACTCTGTGATGATGAAGATACACACACACACACACACACACACACACACACACACACACATATATATATATATGCATGTAGAAAGTGTTTGGCTAGAGTGAAGTGGTCTTCAAATTATATTGCAACTCAGATCAAGAAAAAAAAAACACATAGAGAAGTGGGATGAGGCTGAATGATATAGCAGGTAATAGGGTTGGCTCAGATTGTGAGAGACAGAAATACTAAGATTAAAAACAAGAGATTTTGAAGAATCATAGAAGAAAATAAATTTAGGATCAAATGGTAATGTCAGTTATTAGAAAATTTGATATGAATATTCTGACATCATTAAGTCTGAATTTTGTTTCTGTTTATATATATATATATATATATATATATATATATATATATATATATGTAAATATATAAATGTACTTTTCTCCTTTGATTTAGAAAATTCAACTTAATGAGCAATTCCACAGATTCTCAAGGGTAGGCAATTCATAGAGAACTGAGGGAGACAACATTTTTCTTTAATCTAGAAATTAAAATTGTATGCAATGCTTTTTTATCTCAAAGTTCTACTCTTACACTTGAATATATTATTCTCATTTCTCTTAATCATCTGTAAAGTCTTTAGTTTTTAAAAGAATATTATTTTGAGTATGTGTGTGTATTCGTGTTTTATGTATATAGATGTGGACATAAACATGCTGTGGCACATTTGTGGATGTCAGACAACAACTTTGGGGAACTGGTTTTCCCTTATTATGGGCTCAAGACCTCAAACTCAGGCTTGAGGGCTTAAACTGCAAACCTTTCTACCAACTAAGCCATCTCTACAGTCCATGAGCTGCAAAATCTCAAAGGGTAAGACAATGTTTGACTATTCTAAGGAAATAATTTAATGCAAGGGAGCCCATTGGTTATGAATGGGGCATGTCCTAGACATCATCAAATTCCTAAGTCCTTAGCTATTGTGGATTCAGGTTCATTTCTCTGATAATGACTATATATTTTGTGCACCAGACTATAGCTGCAAATCTTCTGTACTAAAGGGACATAAAACAAAGTACAATTTTATTTCCTCATCCACAATTAATTAACTGGTTTGTTAGAAAGAACTTCTTTCTTGAGGTTTCTTTATGTTTATCTGAAAAGTAGGAATACAGTACATTCTCAAAGTGAGATAATGACTGTGGATGTCCAGATTGCTTTGGCAGGGAATCTATAACAGTAGACTATCTTCAGAGCAAGAATTGATCCTTTCGCCTTAGCATCAGTTCTACACTTATAATCTATTTATGCAGGTAGGTTAACTATTTTTGAATATACATTATATATATATATATATATTTTCATGGCAAATATATGTATATACATACACACATATACATATACACACTATATATGAAATATATGCTGATTTTATGTCAACTTGACACAAACCAGAGTTATCTGAAGGGATGAACCTTCACTGAAAAAAGGCCATCATAAGATCCATCATTGGGGCATTTTCTTTTTTTTTAATAAATAATTTTTTCTTTATTATTATGTGTTTTAAATTTTATACATCAGCCATGGGTTCCCCTGTCCTCCCCCCTACTGCTCCCACCCCTGCCTTCCCCCCAGCCCCTCCCCTCCATTCCCATGTCTTCCAGGATCAAGGTACCCCAGGGGATTCATTTAAACCTGGTAGATTCAGTACAGGCAGGTCCTGTCCCCTCCTTCCAGACTGAGCAAAGTGTCCATGTGTAAGCCCAAGGTTCCAAAGAGCCAGCTCATGCACTAAGGACAGGTCCGGGTCCACTGTCAGGATGCCTCCCAAACAGTTCAAGCTATTCAATGGTCTCACTTATCCAGAGGGCCTGATCCAGCTGGGGGCTCCACAGTCTTTGGTTCATAATTCATGTGCTTCCATTCATTTGGCTATTTGTCCCTGTGCTTTTTGTAATCTTGGATTCAACAATTCACGCTCTTGCAGAAAAATCATCCTGAGTGAGGTAACCCAGACTCTGAAGGACAAACACGGTATGTACTCACTCATAGGAGGATACTAGATGTAAAACAAAGATGACTAGACTGCTACACAACTCCAGGGAGGCTACCTAGAAAACGGGACCCTAGGAAAGACCCAAGGGTCACCCAACAACAGAGAAATGGATGAGATCTACATGAACAACCTGGATGACAGTGGGAGTAATGAAGGGCAAGATTTGAGGGAAAGAAAGCTTAGGGGATCAGGAGATCCCAGCTGGATCAAGAACAGAAAGGGAGAATGAGGAATAACAGATCATGATAAATGAAGACCACATGAGACCAGGAATAGGCAGAGTGCTTGAGAGGTCCCCAGAAATCCACAATGATATATCCTCTGTAGTCTGCTGGCAATGGTTGAGAGAAAGCCTGATCTGACCTAGTCCGGTGATCAGATGGCCAAACACCCTAACAGTCGTCTTGGAACTCTCATCCAATAACTGATGGAAGTGGATGCAGAGATCCTCAGCCAGGCCCCAGGTGAAGCTCCAGGTGTCCAACTGTCGAGAAAGGGGCATTTTCTTAATTAGTGATTGATGGGGAAATTTCCAGCCCATTGTGGGTAGTGTCATCCCCAGGCTGGTAGTCTTGGGTTTTATAAGAAAGCAGGTTGAGAAGCCAGTAAGAAGTACCCCGCCCCAGATCTGCAGCAGCTTCTGCTTCCAAGTTTCAGTCCTGCTTGAGCTCCTGTTCTGTCTTCCTTCAGTGATGGACTATGATGTGATGATGTGGAAGTATAAGCTAAATAAACCCTTTTGTCCCCAACTTGCTTTTGGTATTGGTGTTTCATCATAGCAATAGTAACCCTAACTAAGACAACACACACACATACACACACACACACACACACACACACACACACACACACACACATTGAAATATATTTATATATGACATATATATTTTTATATTATATATATTACACATATGTTACACACACACACCCATGTCAACTGGTTAAATAAATTTTCCCAATGGATTGTTATATTGTACAGTTTAAAGACATTGCCTTTGCTCTTCTCTGTCCCTGACTATGTGCCAGCATTTTCTTCTACACTAACTGACTAAAAATTTAGTTGTATACCTTCAACATAAACACTTTGGCTTGAGAAATTCAGCTATAGAATATAGCTGCATATAGAATTTGAGGTAAATTTAGGTTGTACTGATATTTTTAGTTATAATAATCCAATAAAAATGTAACAGCACATAATATGAGATAGCATGGATCAAGCAGTCATGAAACTTGACCTGAGTTCAATCTGAAATTTAATTCCCATACTAATACTTTATTTGCATGTCATTATGGTAAGTCCCTATAATGTAGTCCATGGTGTATTTATATGTGGAAGAAGAAAATGTGTTCACCAATTATGGATTAGTTTTAGAAAATAATTGCCCCCTATCTAAAATATGGCTCCAGAAGGAGCTTCCCTGTGTTCAAATGTGGAGAGTTTAGCCCTTTCTGGAGAGTTCCTCATCATAAAGAAGATTAGAGGTAGAGAGCTTGCTTAATCATGTGACCCCGAGATTTGATTCTTCAATATAAAAAAAAACCAGACAATAAAAGGTAAGGAAGGAAGGAAGGAAGGGAGGGAGGGAGGGAGGGAAGGAGGGAGAGAGGGAGGGAGGGAGGGAGGGAGGGAGGGGGAGGGAGGGAGGGAGGGAGGGAGGGAGGAGATAGAAAAGATAATGGTAGCTTGATGAGGAATAGAGAGCTGAAGAATTTTTTAAAGTGACCAGTGTAACTTCAGGTAAATCAGTTACACACATGGTGGAGTTCCTTTACAAAACAAGACAGATTCTGAATTCTGTGGTTTTGATTAAGATCCCCTTACAGAATAGAAAGACTGTGATTTTTGTTCAAGGCTTGTTACTATTTCTTTGTGAGTTTTTTTTTTGTTTGTTTTTTTAAAGAAAGAGAGGTGGGCTATTGTTTGCTTACAAGGAAGAGGATGAGCTTAAAAGGAATCATTTTTCTTTTGATTATGAACAAGAAATCATAAACAAAGAATTAGGATGATTATTCAGTATCATCAAAAGAAATGTGGACAGAATCCTTTGAAGTATCAAAGGACTTTGGCGTGTGAAAACAGGAAAAATTAAATCAGTAGGTTCAGATATTAGTGATTTTGTGTATGCTTAGATGATATAGATCTAGATCTTATTTTCTTGCATTTAAGAGGAGCCTTCAGAAAAGGAGAATAGATTATGTGGTTTTAATGTTCCTTAGTAGATGATTCTTAACAGGTATTTTCCCATGCTGTTCAATGTAATTGGAACTAAGTTTTTTTTATAAACATATGGAAAGTAGGTGTGAAGCAGTTCACATTCCATTAGCACATTTCACCACAAAAATCTCACATTGGTCAAGAAATAGTAACACATCTCAGGGCTCTAAACTTATCACCTAGAGGTAGTGCCCACATTGTAGACAGCTCAGGCAAACCTCAGGAATTCCACAGTGTTATTTTTAAATACATTAAATTGCTGTTAAAAATGTTATATTAAATTAAAAACTTGGAAATAGATATATCTTAGGTCAGAGGATAGGTTTTTAATAAATTTTATGATCACATTTTAAAAAAAGATGTTGATCTGGAATGAGACATAGCTCAGTGGTTAAGGTCTGTGCTGCTCTTGCAGAGGACCTACGTTTGGTCTCTAGCATCCATATCAGCAAGCTCATCCATCCAGGGGGATCTGACTCTTCTTGGATTAGTGGACACTGCATTCAGGTGAACATAGCCCTCTCCCCTGAACAAACAGTCACATACACATAATGAAAAAAATGTTTAAAAATGTCTCACAACAGAGATTAGAGACATTATTAAAATGCTGAGGTGAGAGAATGGGTTTTTATAGGACAGAATTTGGTGGAGATGTTAACTCTGATGTTATGAACATCTTCAACATAGTATCACACAATGTTTCATACAGGACTTAGGATACTGTGTCCTGTATAGAGTCTCTGTGGCTGAAAATGACACAGTAAGAAGCTGCCATCCCCACTCTACAGACTATTCAAAGGCAGGCATTTGTGTTTTAAATTCTTTTCTTTCTTTTTTTTCTTTTGCTTTTGGTCTGCAGAGAAAATGCCTATAAGTAACATGGGTCAGATCTTGTAGATATATAGGATGTATTTTTCAATTTCAAATACTATGGATAGTTTAATATGAATGCTTTCACAGAAGAGGTTTGTTGATCTTTTGGGGGGGTGCATTTTCAGTAGAGACAAGACAGCTGTAGGGTGGTAATTCTGTGCACATAGTGTATTATACAAAAGAAAGAAGGAAACAGGGATTATGTATCAAATGCTTAGTTATTTTGCTTTTTTCTTGCTACATGGGCTTTGCCAATGATTGGATAAGAACATCTCTGGACCCCTGGATAATCCATCCGACCTCCAGAGAACAATGTCTGTTAGACTAACTGAGAACTTACCAGTGTCTGTAGATTTCTGGTTCAAGAGTCAAACACATTCTTCTTAGTGGCACTGGATTGGTGGTCTAGGGTTAAAGTGTACCTGGGACTCTTTTGACTAAAATCAACCAGGTAATACACGTGATTTGTTTTTAGTGAAGATGAAGGAGTATAATTGAGACATAGAGCACAGGCAATTGGCCAGCACATTTTTAGAGGTTTCATGATGGAACAGTAGTTAGCAAAGGTGTGCATATAAGGCTATCTGAACAGGAAAGACAACTAGAACCTGATTTTTTTCCATGAACTTTATCAAGTATGCATGTATTAAAATAAAAGCAAGTTGCCGAAGGTGATGCTTTGGTTGTAGTTTTTGCTAGGAGTGACCTGCCACATGAGATAACTGAAGAGCTCATTAACCAGCATTTATCTTGGATCTTGAAGTTTTATTTGCTTTGATTTTGTTGTTATGATACTGGATAACACATTCATTTAATCTCTGTTATATCTTAATAATCAGTGCAGAATGTGCTTAGACCGGTAACCTGTGCCAGACTCAAGACTGTGGGCTGAGTGAGCTGAATACTAAGTAAAGGCTGCTTAGTAATTAGAAGTTACCACACTTTCCACTCCTGCTATTCTAACAATTTTCCTCCCAGATCACAAATAGCTTAATATTTTCTTAAGTAGTGCTCTACCTGATCCAGGTAGGTTAATAATAAAAATTATATATGGCTTATTATGGCCTCCACATTTCAATCTTGTCTTTTGATTGACTTTTTTGATTGACATGTTAAATTTTTGCAGGCAAAAATTTATTTTAAAATTTTAGTACTAGGAAAAAATGTACAAAAGAGAACTGTGTATCATTAATAATTTATAGTCTGGAAATAAACATAATTTACATTAAAATGAACATCTTTATTTTTGTCTTAATTTAGGCAATTTTTTTTAAACTTTGCCTTTTAACTTATTAAAGATGAGAAATTGAATTGTTGGGTAACCAGCTTTCAGAGAATCAAATACAGCACAGCTAAGTATAAATGAGTATGCACATAACTTAAGTAAAGGGTAACTGAAACTTTCAGCTGTTCACATTCACATATGTGTTCAGGAATATGCATGCATGTGTAGATATATTCATGTGTACTTCTATGTGTATTTTTTTGTAGCTCATAGTCAAATAAATTTGAAAGTCAGTGATTGAGATGAGGGTTTCAATGGGTGAGATGCAGTCTAAATTTGAGAAGTTACAACTAGAGGCCATGGCTATATGTAATTGTATTTGAAAATGAAACAAGATCATGGTCAAGCAAGAAGATATCAAAGGTGAGAAAAAGTAGAGGAGGAATAAAGAGAAAGGAATCGAGATCAGAGTCTGCCAAGGGGATGCTGCTAAAGTTAACCCTTTTCTTTGAACTCCTTCCACATTCTAGATAGCCTTTCCTCTAAGTGTTCTGGATATAAACTAGGGAAGGAAAGTGGGAATTTCTATGAGATTAGCTACAGGTCTAACTTGGCTTAGATGGGGATGATCTGAGGTATTTGATTTAGTCTCTCTTCCATCTACCAATAATCCTTTCCTAGAATAGTTTCACCTGATCCCTTTTTGTTATTGTTGTTGTTTTTGTTTTTTGTTTTTTGTTTTTTTGTTTTTTTGTTTTTTTTTTGAGACAAGGTTTCTCTGTGTAGCTTTGCGCCTGTCCTGTAACTCGCTTTGGAGACCAGGCTGGCCTTGAACTCACAGAGATCCGCCTGGCTCTGCCTCCCTAGTGCTGGGATTAAAGGCATGCGCCACCACCGCCTGGCTCACCTGATCCTAAGATTTGTTTCTATACTAAAAAATCAACTTCCTTTTGAAATGCACAGACTTCTAGGTCAGGCTGTGTTTGACATTCAACTCCATCACCTAACTTGAACTATTATCCTGCCTTGGAGTAAGATTTTTCCATTCTGAAGCTAAGATACTGGATATGATTCCAAAATTCCCTCTCAATCCTGCTTGGATAGAATTTATAAGGAGATACCTAAGAGAATTAAAAAGAAATTTAACGAGCATAAAAGAGTAGCCAGTTGGATATAGAAGTATATGTGCCCGAGGGATGGCCATAGAGCTCAGAACTCAACACAGGTGGCAAAATGCAAAAATGTCCCTATGTTTATCTAAAGAGAAGAATCAGATCAGGCAAACAGGTGCCACTTCCTGAGTCTTTTCTCTTCTCCTTTGCTCACTACAAGCAAGTCATTACTGTAGGAACTACCAGCCCTTTAGTTATCTGGGTCCTAAGAAAACTCAATGGCTCATTAAAGGAACCAGATTTACAAATTTGGGGGTTTCTGATTACAAACCATTTCCTTTTCACTATGCTTCCCGCTGAGTCGGTATTTGAGATCTACTTTGGATTGGATTTTTGTAGTGTGGAGAATCTGTCCTGATTATCTCAATATTCAAATTTTGAAAGCATGTACTTTGCAATGGGATATGCAGTGACTAGTTTAATATGAGTCACAGAGGGGAAAGAGTCAGAAAACATGGACTTCAATGTCAGTCGTGTCTATTACTATGGAGAGCCCCAGGAAGCTGTGTAAACCCCTGAGTCATAATTTCTGTATCTTTAAAAGACACTAAAAACCATTTAAAAAAACCTGTTCTCTGTGCCTCAGGAATGTGACTGAGATAAAACAAATTAATCTATTTGAAAACATTTTACGAAGTACAAAGCAGTGAATAAATGAATAACATACCACTTCATTAACTCTCAGAATTATTCATTGCCTGAAACAAGAGGGAGACTTTATAAAATGATGATGTGAAGAATCACAAAATATTTTATTATAAATTCTGTGCCCATTTCAAGAAACAGTGGAAGCCATGTTAATGTGCTAATGTGGGGAAGCAGCTGCATTACAAATACCCAAGTGAGAAGCCTGTGGTTGTTCAGAAAGTAGTTGTTTGATAGGCTGCACTCTGAGATTAAAAGCATCAACACAATGAGAAACAGTAAGACCCAATATAGAAAGATTGTGATCAGATGACTTTGACGGTGGGTGGCTGAGGCAGCTTGATAAAAGGCGACAAGATAAAAGATCACAGAATCAAAGTAGAAACTGTTTATTCTCAAAGATGAGGTGAGATGGCACTTTGACCATAAAAGAAGTGATGGCTGTTTTATATATATTATATATATATTTATATATATATATAAAATCAAAAAGGCCTTTAAGCCAACAGTGATGTCGTAGGGCAAGATAAAAGCAAGTTAGTTTTGCTGTAAGAGGTTTGGAAGAGAAAATCAATGTTTCCTTTATCAAGTAAGTATTGGTTCTTCCTCCCTTTGAATACTGCACAAAATGGTAGTCACATGTATAGATTCTACTTTGTATCCTAAGGAGGAGAATGGGCTTCACACATTTGGACAGCTTTCAGATTTTCTCAATGAAGTGAACACGTCATTAAATGAGACTGATTTTGGCAATTAAATAATCGGAGCTTAATGTGTCCGTACTCTAGAACTTCGGAAGTATGAATGAGAATGCAAAACAACATGCATTGTTTACATAAAACACTTTACGGATTAAAATCTAGGGTCCAAGGTAGATGCGAAGGTTACTTTAACTGTATTTTAATGAGTTAGAGAAAGTGCTCCCTCACAAATCAAGAAGGAAATGTTGATTATAAGTGGGTTGCAGATTTACTGCAATGCTTGGCTCTTTGTCCTCGACACAAAATTGGGTCAGGAGAATTGCTTTCAATAATAATTTAACAAGCTACCACAAACCACCTTGATTACTCATAGTACAAATAATTGTAAAGTATACAATGGATCATCATAAAGTATCTTCTCTGAAATAAGTTTTAAGGAAATATTTTTGGTATGCTACATTTGTTCATTAAAACAATAAACTATTGTTTTAATTTATGTATATTTTTTACTCTGACTATTGTTTTGCTAAAGAGGGACCACTGTTGGATGAAAGACTTGGCCCAGTTATGCAGCTGAATTCTGTAAATGTCTGCACTAGGAGTCAAAATTCTCACTCTTTATGTCCAGAAACTAAAGAATTCTGTTTGTTTGTTTCTTCCAAGTGATCTGTTTTCAAAGGCCAAAAAGCATGGACTTATAAAGAAAGGAGCAATCAGGCAGTGTGTGGGAAGTCACAGGGTTAGGAGAAAGGCACTCAGAACAGTAGCCTGGAGTATTCCCTTTAGCAAATACTTGACATGGGCTAGCTACACAACTTCTGTCAGTGTCAGTTCAGCATGATGCTCTCTGCCCCAAGCAGTGCAAGTGCACAGTTGTAGGGGAAGCCTATTTAAATCACCACACACATAAACACGGGTTTCTGAACAGGCTCAGTGATGAGAAAAATGGTCCCGATCTCCAGTCCTGATGTTAAGATGGTAAATGACCAGTGGCTCCAGGCTTGTACAAATAATAAAAACTGACAACCCTCCAGCACTTAGAAGTGCTGCATGAAATTGGACAAAAAATATACTTTATGGTACCTCAGCTAAAAATAAAGGATGGAAGAAAGAAAGGTAGATACTGAGAAAGAAAATGGACTCTTAAGCTTCCGCAAACCAGGAAAAATTGAAAAAGCTCTGCAGAATCTGGGGTGGGGCCTTGCATGTAGGTATGTTGATTTGTCTCCTTTACAATTGAAACCAGGTTTCAATGGTCACTAGGGACAGGGGCAAAAACAAACTCTTCCTAAATGCTTGCATTTTCAGTAAGTTGTGGACAGTATGCTCCTATTTTAGGGAACTTACTAAAAACAACAATCTAGACACAATGAAGGGAAAAAAAAGAAGAAGAAAGACACAGAATAACACTTTTCATGTTTCCGGTTTTGCCATCTAGTCACACAGAGACTTCTACTTTGGGAATCAGGTATCGAAATGCTGTGTCTCTTTAGGATCCTGGTGGGAGTTGATGGCGCTTGTGTGTTTTTATGACTCTCAAGACAAACAGACAAGGGCAAGGAGGGAATTAATTGTCAGAGTTGGTTGGTTTTTTGTTTTTGTTTTTCTTTTTTTCTGTTTGAGAATAAGAAAGCAGAAAAATTTTAGTCATGTTTCTTTAGCGGGTTTTTTGTTGTTGTTGTTTTTACATAACTGAATATTGAATATGCTGTTACTTAGTCTCGTCGAATGCCCTTCAAGAAAGCTGGTATGATCTTTGTACATGTCATTATTTTCACTGGCTTGATTACGAAATGAAATATTTTTCTGAAAATCTATTTTACCCAATATTGTGCATAAGATTGTACCACCCAAAGTCCAAACAGAACCCCCTCTGTAAAGATGGCAGATTCTATGTACAAACCAATTTTAATTCCTCCCTGAAAGGACACTAGTTCACAGACATGGATTCTATTAAATAAGGAGACAAGTCTGAGACAATGGGAGGCAGCAGGAAAGGGTTGGAGAAGTTTGAACAGAAGCAGATATGTGGAGAGTGACATGCCCAACCTCAAAAGTCAAAGTCCTAAACTATAGTGAGGAGAGCTGAGAATTGACCTGATCTATGTTGTGGGATTAATAGAAGGGTCAACAAGTCACACACATGCACATACGCACGCATTTAAACCTAGACTTCATATGAGACATATGAGACAAACATGCAGTACTTGTGTGAGTCTGAGTTTGCTTATTTCACATAATGTAACGATCTCCATTTCTATACATTTTCTTATGAATAGATTTAAAAAACCTTCAGTGTAGGCTGTGTGTGTGTGTGTGTGTGTGTGTGTGTGTGTGTGTGTGTGTGAATTTGAGGAGTGGAGAGCACTGGTGGGGGACAAGAGGGAGGGGTGGAAATCATGTAGACATATAGTCATGTCTGAAATTCTCAGAAAACCTTCACATTAGAAATAATAATTTTTTATTTACATTTCACCAGATTGCATCTACCTTAGGATAAGGTACATTTTGAGGGAATTTATAAAGTTGAATTTTTCTTTGTTTGCACAGCAAGTAATAAGCAGCAACATTTTAAAGGAATTTGTCTCATATTAGTAACAATTTTTTTAATTCAAACTCAAGAAATCTACAAAACATTATTACACTTACTTTTCCTAAATTTTAAAGGATAAGTAAAACTATGTGCTAGTGTGAACATGTTTTAGAATGAGTAGCTCTGCAAACATTTTAGACTGCATCCCCAAATCAGAAGAGGCACGTCCAACTCCTCTCCTCTACAGCAGGTCATTCTCACACTGCAGTGAGGATATTTTGACTATTCCTATCAGATTCACCTTGTTGTGCTGAAAGCCTCTTGTGTTAAGTATAAAAATTTCTGATTTTCAGTGAACCAAAGTATTGGCCTTAGATATATTTTGACACTTTAGAATTATCATGAAAAACCGTGTAAAATTCATAACAAGACTCTCAACCAGTACAGTTGTAGAGTTAATGTTAAAAGGGCGAGAAAGTAATATTACAGTTTGCTCAGTAAACCACAGAATTTAAACTTCTTGATTTTGCTAACAGGCATCAGTTGTAACAATAGAGTTATTTATTTATATGAAATGGGTGAGACTGGGAGAAGCAGAGAGAGAAAGAGACTGGGTTATCAAAATTGGGGCCTGTCATACATCAATAAACTATGCCTCTTTCTCTTCTGTGAAAGAGGTGGCCAAATGAGATGAGTGTTTACAGTTTTCTCTGGAGAATGACTCTATGCCATTTGTCTCCTATAAAACCTAAGCTCTCTGATGCCCATTGGCTTTGTGAATCACCAGGCTAGTATCTAGATGCCTTGGAGGGTAAATAATGTCCTTCCAAAATCTAATGCTGCTGAATGACACTTGTATAGACAAAATACATGGTAAGTTTAGCTAATAGGATGATTCAAGTAAGTAGTTCCAGCCAGGGATGGTTTTGTTCTCAGGGTAAATGTACAGAATCACCTGTTGGTCGATCTTGAGGGGACTGTTTCATCATCAGGCAGGCTGAGGCCTAGGCTATAGCTGAACATCTTGCATTATGCAAGATAATTCCTTTCAAATAACAAATATAAAGAACTTGTTTGAAAAGCTCTGGATGGCCACTATTGCTTTTCATATACATAATGTGTGAAAATACTCTATAGAAATTACTGAAGACTGGAGTTGTGGCTAAGGATTAGCTTGTCAGTCTTCTGTTATAAAATGCTTGGCCTAAACTCTGTACTGACAGCTGGGGAACCCACAGGGGACCAAACTAAGCCCTCTAAATGTGGGTGACAGTAGTGTGGCTTGATCTGTTTGTAGGGCCCCTGACAGTGGGACCAGGACTTGTCCTGGGCACATGAAATGGCTTTTTGGAACCCATTCCCTATGGTGGGTAAATTTGCAGCCTTGATTCAGGGGGGAGGGGCTTGGTCCTGCTCCAGCCTGCATGCCAGCCTGTGTGGACTCCTCAAGGGAGGCTTTATCCCCTTTGAGAAAGGGATGGAGGCTGGGGTAGTGGGGAGTTGTGTGTGGGGGAAGCAGGAGAAGGAGAGAAAGGGGGAACTGTGGTTGGTATGTAAAAATGAAAAAAAAATATCAATAGAGAAAAATATGTGGCTCACTTAGGAGAACCCTGCTCTAATATTTCCCACAGAGAACATATTACCTGTCAGTTGGTTCCACTTTCTTCTGCTCTGTTTATTTTGAGATCTTGGGCACTAGGTACTTTGTATTCTTGATTCACTTGGAATCACTCCAAGTCTACATACCTGAGCTGGCCTGCACAATACACATCAAATCAACAAGTTCAAAGGCAAGGCAGAGACACTAGTTTAAAAAAAAATCTTACATGGTAAGTTATTCAGTTTTATTTTATTTATTTTTCCTGACTTACTCCATTGATTTCGCTCCCTGAGTCACAGTCATGGGTGGATGGAGCAGATGTCAGCTAGGCCAGATGGTCACGCAGCCCCCCTCTGGTGTCAGTTGTTGCCCCCTGCTCTGTTTCCTACTACTTCCTTATCTGACTTGACCTGGCTCACTAGGGGCTCTGATTTGGTTGGTGCTAGAACTCTTTAGCTCAGGTATGAATGATGATCTTGTTATTCAGTATTAGCATTTCCTATGGGCAGCATTGCTCATTCTAGGTGGGTAACTTGTAAAGCCGGGCATCTGCTCTGAAGCTAAATGGTGTTGTCTGATTTAATGATTTTCGTTATTGAAACCTCAAAAGTATTGGTTCAGGAATTACATTTCCTGCCTGAATATGTGATAAAAGTTTATGCTATTATTCAACAGTTGCTGTCAATACTCATGAAGCATGTATCATGTAGATGAATATAATCATTGTTTCCAATGTGTTACATAAACACAACTCATAGAACCATACAGAAAATTACATCCAAAGAAAAATAGGGAAGTAAGAATTGAAAATGTATCATTTGAAATATAGAGAAACAACATGTAAGATATTTAAATAATAATATATTTTATACAGAGAATATATATTATATATAGAGAGATTTATTCATCAATATTAAGTACATGAATAATAAAATAGAAAACTAAAGTTTACATATAAATGTGGAAGATAATAAAAGCCACCTAACTTATCAGGTCTAGAAAATTTTACCATTAACATTTTAACTTATGGATCATTTCAAAAATAGATCAAATTTCCAATTTTATGCCACCTTTATTTCTTCATTTAAAATAGATTCTTCTCTCATACAACAATAATATCCCAACCAAAGTTTTGCCTCTCTCCACTCCTCCCATCTTTCCACTACCACTTCCCTTCCCTGGATCTGTCCCCCTCCACAGTTTCTTTTCATATAGGAGCAGGCCTCCCTCCAAGAGATAGAAACCACACAGGACAAACCAAGATACAATAAGACAAGCAAAAGCCCTCATATTGATGCTGGCCATGGCAACCCAATAAGACAAAAGAGTCCCAAAAGCAGGAATAAGAGTCAGAAAGACACCTGCCCCACTGTTAGGAGTCCACAGAAAACACCTAACAGCCATAACATACCTGGTGCAGACCCACGAAGGCCCTGTGCTTGCCACATCATTTTCTATGGGCCCATATGAGGCCTGCTTAGTTGATTCAGTGGGGCATGTTTTCCTGGTGTTCTCCATACCATCTGACTCCTACAATCTTTCCCAACCCCTCCACGGGATTCCTTGTAGATGGAAATTTCTGTCCTGTCCAGTCCTGCAGCTGTTCAGTCCCAAATAAACACACAGATGCTTATACTAATTATGAACTGTTTGGCCTGTAGCTCAGGTTTATAACTAACTAGCTCTTATGCTTAAATTAACCTGTAATTCTTATCTATGTTTAGCCACATGGCTTGATACCTTTTCTCAGTCCAACATTCTCATCTTACTTCTGCATCTGGCTGGCCACTCCATCATTACCTTTCTTCTTCCCAGCTTTCTCCTGGTCTAGTCACCCTGCCTACACTTCCTGTCTGGCTACTGGCCAAACAGCATTTTATTAAACCAATAAGAATGACAATCTTTACAGTGTACAAGAGCATTATCCCATAGGAGTTCCCTAAACTCTGAAAGGAGGGACCGGGTGGAGACCTCCAATTATAGACTCTCTTAGCATGATGTCTGGCTGTGAGTCTCTGCACCCACTCCCATCTGCTGCCAGAGGAAGCTTCTCTGATGACTACTGGACAAGATACTAATCTATAAGCGTAGTGGAATCGTTTTGTTGATTTTTTTCCAGTTATATTTGGTTTTACCCTGGATCTTTGGGCTATCCATTTTCCAGTTCCTGGCCACCCAGGTAGTATAAGGCACAGGATCCCTCTCTTGGTGTGGGCCTCAAGTTAAACCAATGTTTGGCCACTCCCACAAGTTCTGTGCCACCATTGCCCCAGCACATCTTGTAGGCAGGACACATTTTAGGTCGGAGGTTTTATGGTTGAGTTTATGCCCAGGTTTCTCTTTCCTTGCCTTCAGAGTACTCTCCCATTCTACATAGGAGTGAAGGCTCTATGCAGGCATCAGCTGGACCTCTCTACATGCAGTGAGCTGTGTGAATATTTTCCTCAGAATAGAGTTCCGTTTCAGTTTTCAAGAGCAACCCACTGTCCCAGCATCAGCCTGGGTTGTTTGGGGGATTTTTATGGGACCCTCTTGGTCAACAACTTGCCTGAATGCAGCCCAGTTACACCACTGGAAACCAGGCCTGGCTACAAAAGATGGCCAGTTTATGACATATTCTATGTCCTCCATCACTATATGTATTAGTCAGGGTTCTCTAGAGTCACAGAATTTATATAAGGAATCTCTTTCTCTCTCTCTGACTCTCTGTCTCTCTCTCTCTGTGTGTGTGTGTGTGTGTGTGTTTCCCTTCTTTTGGTTTTGCCGGTGTGAGATTATTTATTTCCCGTTGAAAAGTCAGGTTTAATTCTAACAGGCCTGCCTTTGTATGTTACTTGGTCTTTTGCCCTTGCAAGTTTTAATATTCTTTGATATGTATATTTATTGTTTTGATTCTATTCTTGTATGCTTTTTGTACCTTTATAAGCATTTCCTTCTTTAGGTTAGGAAAATTTTCTTCTATGATTTTGTTGAAAATATATTCTTGTCCTTTGAGCTGGGATTATTTTCCAATTATTTGTAGGGTTGGTCTTTTCATAATGTCCCATATTTCCTGGATGTTTTGCATCTGAAATTTTTTATATTTAACATTTTTGATTAATTAATGTATCTATTTTTTCTTTTGTATCTTCAGAGCCTGAAATTTTTTCTTCCTTCTTTTGTATTATATTGGTGAAGCTTAACTCTGTAGTTCCTAAATTTTTCATTTCCAGAATTCTCTCATTTTATGTTTTCTTTATTGCTTCTTTTCCTTTTTCAGATATTAAACAATTTTATTCTTTTCCTTCAATTGTTTGTTTGTTTTTTCTTGGCTTCCTTTATAGGAATTATTCATTTCCTCCAATTTTTTGTGTTTTCCTATCTTTTTAGAGGGATTTATTAATTTCCTCTTTAAAGATTTCTATCATCTTCACATTGTTGGTTCTAAGGCCTTTTCTTGTGCTTCAGCTGTGTTGGAATATTCAGGGCCTTCTGGGGTAGGATAGTTGGGCTCTTATGGAGCCATATTGTCCTGGATGTTATTTATTGTGTCATTATGCTGGCATCTATGCATCTGGGTTTGGTGTGATTATAGTTCTAGGTGTTGCATTCTGGTTTTATCCGTGTTAGGTATGCATTTTGTTCCTTGGTTTCTGCTTCTTCTCTGGACTTTCAGATAGTGGGTTGGCTGTGTGTTGCCTGTTTTCTGGCCTGCTTGGCTGGTTTGTTCACAGTGAGTACTTGCTGGAGTTGGAAGGGAAGGGAAGGCCAGGGCAGAGAGGTTAGTCTGTGGGATCCACTTCTGTGGATGGACATGGGTGAAGGGAGACTGCAGCTGGTATTCTGTTGAAGTCTAGGATAGACTCTGATGATTGGGGATGGGGGAAATAGAGAGAGTGGAGCAGCCTACCTGGTCTTCTGGCAGGTGTGGCCTCTACTTTAATTTGCCTCTTTGTGATCTTGAACAAAGTGTATACTAACACAGTTCACTTTGTGTTCATAAAGTAATCTTTTTTCTTCAAAACTGCTTTGCTACTAGCAAGACTGTGATATGAATATAGAAAGAAAAGGAATAAAAATGAAACTGAATAAAGGTATGTAAACATAGATCCACCAATATCAATGTTAAACCTATTATATTAGAAGACAAATCACTTAATGTTTATATGTTTTAATTCATTGATAATTTAGTACAACTGTTTTAATATCAATCATCTATCCTAACTCTTCTCATATGCTTCCTCCCCTCCCTTTCTACCCAATTTCATACCACCTCCCTTGTCTCTCTATTGCCATAGAGTCTAGTTTATGTTGTCTAACTACTCTTGGATGTAGGACCCACCCTGGAATGTGATCAATATACCAGATGTCAAATAAAGAAAACTGTAACATGATTTGCTAAACAATCTTGTTAATAGAAAACCTAGAGCAGATATTGGGGTGAAAGCTGAAAGATCAGAGAAACAGAATAAGCCACAGACAACCTCAACTTATCAACTCCTCAGCCTCCAGAGAGAGACTTCCTGTTTACTCAAGCCTTATGTACCCTTCTCTGCCCTGCCATCTTCCTTCCTAGTGCTGGGATTAAAGGCTCATGTGCTTCCTAAATACTTGGTAGCAAAGGCAAGAGATCTTAAGTGCTGGGATTAAAGGCGTGTGCCATAATGCCTGGCTGTTTCCAGTGTGGCCTTGAACTCAGAGAGATCCAGATTGATCTCTGCCTCCCAAGTGATAGGATGTGCCCCCACTGTCTTGCCTCTATGTCTAATCTAGTGGCTGACTCTGTCCTCTGATCCCCAGATACATTTATTAGGGTACACAATATGTTGGAGTACACAATATAACACCACAGAAAACTGTCTCTCCCTCTCTTAGCAACTATCAGTATTACTAGTATTAAAATGTCAGTTTTAAAGTCAGACAATATTGTCTTTATTTTATATGTCAATTACTTCCCTGCCTTTATGACGTAAACCTGAGTTGATGGTGCTGCATTCTCAAATGAAACACCAACATCAAAGTCATAATGTTGGGAGGATGATAGGAGTGTACATGTATGTGTAAACAATTATGCATATACAGATATCTACATATGTGTACATGTGCATATGTGTCTACACTCATAAGTGTCTCCTGGTTTGTTTAGGCACCTGCAAAATAAGTCCATTTTTTTTTCTGTTGTAATAAAACAAGGTACAAAAACCAAGAGAACTGGTTAAATATTGGATTAGAATTTAGCAAAACCTCAATTCATTCATGTATTTTCTTTCTCAGCTGTCTGACCACAGTGAAAGGACAAACTTCTTGTGCACACCGTTTCTTAAACTTTGAAATCAGCATGCGGGAACATCAGTAGTTCTCAGACCCTTGCATGCTTTCAGGTGATTAATAATGGGACAATTTCTTCGAAGTGAAGTCTCCATGGTAACCTAATATGTAAAAGACATCATTCGTGGCATGGCATTCTTTAATTCCAGGAGTTGGCAAATGGTGCTCTGTGGCCTCCTCACAATCCAATTTGGAAATTAATGAATTGTGTGATCCTCAGAAGGTTTCAGTACTAAAAACAGTTAAGTGACTTATCTATGATTTGGATAAATATAAACATAAGCATTGATTCACATGACTGTTGTAGTTTAACCAACCAGGGCTTTTTAAAATATATGTTACTTCATATATCATTTATATGTTACTTCAATATATTAATTGATACTTGAATGATGTAAATTCTTAAACAAAGCTCATGCTTATACTGTGTAGAAAACTGCAGACAATTTAATTTAATTTTACATATCAGCCACAGATTCCCCTGTGTCCCCTCCTTTCTCCCAGCCCACCCCCTATTCCCATCTCCTCCAGGGCAAGGACACCCTAGGGATTCAGCTCAACCTGGCAAATTCTGTCCATGCAGGTCCAGTCCCCTTCTCCCATGCTGAGCAAAGTGTTCCCGCATAAGCCTCAGGTTCCAAACAGCCAGCTCATGCACTAAGGACAGGTCCCAGTCCCACTGCCTGGATGCCTCCCAAACAGTTCAAGCTAATCAACTGTCTCATTTATCCAAAGGGCCTGATCCAGTTGGGGGCTCCTCAGCTATTGGTTAATAGTTCATGTGTTTCCATTAGTTTGCCTATTTGTCCCTGTGCTTTTTCCAATCTTGGTCTCAACAATTCTCGCTTATACAATCCCTCCTGGAGCTCCACCTGGGGCCTGGCCGTGGATCTCTGCATCTGCTTTCCTCAGTCATTGGATGAGAAAAAAAAAAGAAAAGAAAAAAGAAAACTGCAGACAAAGTACAACTTGAACGTGAGAATTAGGAAGCCACATTTATGATAACAATGCTCTAAACATAACATACAGAGAGGTCCTTGTGAAGTCTAATTGTCTATGCGCTTGGACTCAGTCTGACTAGTGTGTTCATAAGAAGGAAAAATTTTGGTATACAGAAGAGATACCAGATATAGATGAGCCCATTTAGAGAAATTCCCCTATGTGAGGGTCCAGCAAAAAGATAGACATCCTTAAGCCAAAGAGAGAGGCTCTAAAGAAACCAAGCCCCTGGTAAATTCATCTTCTATTTTCAGCCCCAAGGCTGTGATAAAATAAATTTAATTTGGTTTTGTTTATCAGGGGATATAGTATAATAATAGTTAAGTACTTGCACGGAGCATACCAGGATAGCTAGCATTTTTCTTTCCCTATAGCTTTTATGTTTGGAACATCCTGGTCCATTTTGCCAAGATCTTATAAATAGATATGACATGCTATCATGAACAGTAGTTATCACACTGTGCCATGGAACATCAGAAATTGTTCCTTTTAGCCTACTATGCTTGCTACTCATTATCCAAATTCCATCTGTTTATTTACTTATTTAACCACTGGCATTCTAAATCCAGACTGACATTTTTAATGCTTCCACATATGTAAGAGAATGTACTGTATTTGTCTTTCTGTATCTGACTCTGTTGGCTTATCACAGTGTTCTTTAGTTGCAGTTATTTTGCTTCAGATGGCAGGATTTAATTCTTCTTTAGAACTGAACAATATTTAACAGTGTACAAACATTTATCATACTTTATCTTCTGCAAGTGAGCACCTAGGTCAATCTGTTATCTTGGCTATGGTAGATGGTGACATAAGAAATACAGAATGACAAGTGTCTTTTTGGTATACTGATTTTGATTTCTGTAGTAGAAATGGGGCAGCTGATAATACTTTGTTTTATTTTTATGTTGTCCTTCATGTATTCCTTAAGAGAAGAAAACCTCGTTAATAAATGGTTCCCTCATTCCACATGAATGAGGGAAGATATGTACAATGATTCCTCTGGCAAAGTATAACATCCAGAATATCTAAGGATGTCTCAATGAAAGCCTACATAATCCACTTTAGAATGGGAATATTATCTGACATTTCTACAAAGAATACAAATGGCCAATATAGTACAAAAAATTCTCACCACACTTGTACACCAGGGAGGTGCCAATCACAATCTCAATGAGATGTTAACAGTCCTGTTAGAATGGAGATTATAAAGGAATGAAATGAAAGTTATGTGCTGATGAGGCAATGTAAAAAAAAAACTAACCCCCATGTTCCATTGAAGATGCAGCTGTATGGGACCTGAAGTGACATCCAGAAGGCTGCCATGTCTGGTTTGTGTTTTTAGATATTGAAGAATTTACCATTTCAAAGTGGTGCAATTGAAGTTAATGAGTACGTAGTTTCCATGGAACAGTATGCTGCCCCTATAGTTCTTTTCACAATTAAAACTTTCTTTTTCCTCTTATTTACTTACTTTCTATAACAGCAAAAAAACTAGAAATGAAATTTCCTGTTTTGCTTGTTTTGAAGCAGGATCTTGCTCTATCTCTGGCTCACCTGGGACTCAGTTTGTAATCAGGCAGAACTTGAGATCAAAGTGATCCTCCCAAGTGTTAGGATTATAGGCATGAGCTACCATGCCTGGCTAACAAATTATCTCCATGGATCTGGGTAGAACTGGTTGGAAGTTTTATTTGCTTTATTTGTAGCAATCACATGAACATCTGGCACAAAAGAAGAGTTCATAAAAATTGTTCAATGAACAACACATTAGATTTTAGAGCTTTTATTCTTTATTATTCAAGGTTGCAAGGATGATAAGCAGAGTTTACTCTTCATCATGACTCAGCAATAAAAATGCAGCTAGCCACTCTGTTTATGATGGTGGATATTCAGCTCTGATATATGCCATAATTAGATTAGTGATGATTTTGAAAGATTAACAGTGGTTGAAATGTGCTTTCATATTCTTTTCAAATGCAACGTATTTACCACACATTTTCAAAGTGTGAGATTCAAGGCCACTGCCTGAAAACCCAAAAGCACTTTAGAGCTTCTGGAAAGACCTCTGATTCTGGTAAACATTTTTGTGCAATCTCCACAGACATTATTTAACTTAAGTTCCAAGTGACCTTTAGGCCAAGCAAACATTGCTTGCAGAGAGTATTTTACTTCATTTGAAGTGGAAAGTAAATGAATGAGAAATTTTGTTTACTTTCTAGCTAAGGGAGAGACTCAAGTTCCTGGCAAGGTGCTGTTAATTAGGCAGTGGGAATTTTGACTGGATGTTCAAAAGAATTAATATTTGAGTGAGCGTTCACTGTATTAAAATTTGACATCTTTTGAGAGTCTGAATTTAAAGTCTTATAACTGTATTTTACCTTTTAGAAGTAGTTATGAATTTCTACCTTTTCTTTAAAAACTGGAATGTTTTTGTGACAAATTTTAGATAATATACAGATTTTAACAACGGAATTACAAAGGTGTACTTGAATTTTCCTGTGTTGACATCTGCACATGTATTTTAATTATTTTATTGCAGTTTTTCTAATTAAATTTCATATTTAACATTTGAAAGGATGGTTTCAGATTCAGACAGATAAGCATTGAAAACTTAGCTCTGACAGCTGCCCATTGTGTGGCCTTGGAAACATTTAATCTTTCTTATCCTCAATTTTTTTGTATTTGCACATCTAATAAAAGTCCATGTATTTCACAGTTACCATGAGATTACATTATATACATAAAACAATTTAGAGATATTATTAAAATATTATTTATTAATAAACTTAATAATCTGTTCTTATATTTTTCAAGGGCTTCAATTGCATGAGTTGTGTGTGAGTTCTTTAAAAGTCTTTAGATAAAGCCCCATTTTTATACTAGCAGATAGTAAATTTGCTTTGAAACCAAAAATGAATCATTTATTTCTCATCAAAATGGCATTATTTTAAGGAATAATTCGCAAGTTTCTTATTTGTGAAAGATTGTAGTTAATTTTTTCATGTTTACTAAGAAAATATCTTGTTTATATATGTTAGTTAATATGACAAAGATTTCTATTAAAATTTTAAAAGGAATTATTTAGATAAAACTATTTGGTGGTTAAAGTGAGGAATTTTCTTTAAACTAAAAGCTAAGCTACAATCTTCTGTATAACCCATGAAAACAGATTGAATTGCCCAGGAAGCTGACTACAATTTACACACACAAAAAAATGTTATCCAACATTCCTCTGCCATTGTTAGGATGAAGAAAAAAATAAAACAGGGCAGAGCAGTGGGAGCTATTGGTCTCTGATGCAGTAACTATCAGGGCTTATCCAACCCATGACATTTTCATGCCCCCTTTAGCTACTTCATGGGAGCCAGTGAGATCAGTGGGAAGGCAGACATTTCCAGATAGTGCAACATGTGCTGGAGACCTGGAGCCCATGGTCATGCTCTTCATGTACTCTTCTTTAGCTGTAAAACCAGTTCAGAGAAACTTATGTAAGATACTGGGTCAAACATTCCACTGGTCTTTTTAATAGTATTCCTAGATGAAGCACTTGAATGAGAAGAAAAATTAAATAACACACCCCAGGATATATGTATATCAAAATGCCAATCAAAAGAAATTGTTTCTCTTTTTGGAGTAGATTATTTCACCACATGATTCTTTGGAAAGCCAGAGAGCTGATGCCTATTAAAGAAATACGATTGATCCTGGTTGTTTGCAGTTGGACTTTCAAAGTTAATTGAATCCTAATTGAGAAGAGTAAGAAAGTATTCACATGCTTAGACCCAAACGACCTCGGTTACCATACTCATCCAGTTTTATTGGCCTTTTGTATCAACATTAAAGTCTGAATGATGTCAGTTTACCTAATCAGACAATTTAATGTTTCTGTGAAGATACTTCAAATGAGTGTTGACATATGATACAAAGGTTATAGTTCATGCCTGTTTTTCCTGTGATAGTTCCTTCACTGGAGTCTTTGCAAGTCCTCAACAACCTACTGAAGCAGCCCACCAGTGCCCAAGAGTCTATTTTATTTTTATGCATGAATATTTTCCTTTAAACACATGGTAGATGGCCATCTTAATTATTGAAATCTCTTTCATTACTATAAATTTCCCTCATTTTTTTTTCAGGGATGTCTGTGGGAAGTGCTGAAACACAACCAACTCTACTCAAATGTGGTTACTGGCTAAATAGTGGAGGAGAAACTTGATAACTTGGCCAATGGTTCATGCCACCCCACTCTGCTGAGAAACAAGACTGAACATATTCCTACAGTGTATTGTGTTGGACTAAGAACAAAGAAGGAAGCTGACAAAAGTCAGAAGTGGCAATGTAGCTCATCTATTGTGTTCAGTTATTCAATCTCTAGTTAAGATGTTACTACGTAGGTATTTTGTAGAGTAATTGATATCTGTGATCAGTTGACTTTAAGCAAAGAGATTGTCCTTAGATAATCTGGGTGGACTTGACCTTATCAACTCAAAACCTGTAGAAGAATATGTTTTTCCTTAAGGGAAAAGAATTTTACTTGTGACACCAACTGTTAGTTTTCCAGTTGACTTGGCTTACAGATATCTCACTTGTATATCTGTCTCTATTTCTTCTGTGGAACACTGAATATGCAAGAGCTCATGATAGGGAAATTTCATGGCAACATAGTTTTTAGCATTAGATTTGAGAGGGGCAGGGGATTGTGCAATAAATTATACTTCAAAAGCATTTTTTTTCCTGTTGCAAATGACATTATACATCTCACTAGAAATTTAGGAATGTATACTACTATTTTGGGGGAGATGTTACAATAAATGTTTCAGTACATTTTCCCAAAGCAAATTATATATATGGCCAAATTGGCTTAATTGTGGTTGAGTGTGAGAGTCCATTCCTCATAGCTATTTCTCAAAATAGTAAGAATTTTATGCCTTCTGAATATAGGTCAGGGTAGTATTTACAGAGATGGAATATTCTATAACTAAAACCTAAAGAAGCCTAACAGGTATTGTGTTTCATTTATATTGATGCCTGGTAAAGAATGCATGTATTTATCCTTTCCTTGTGGCTTGCACCAGAACACAAGACCTTCCCAAGTGCTCATGGGGACTCAGCCTCCAAGCATTTACCAGGGCTATTTTCAAGGCTTTGCAATGTATTTGTCTTCTGAGGCTTCTGTATGCTTTTGACATTTTATTCACCTCTTCCTGCTAAACTGAAATTACCCATCTATAGGATTTTCACAGATAGTAGTACCCTGTTAGACCGTTGGTGTTGATAACAGACTGAAACAGTAGGCTTATGGCAAAAAAAGAAAAGTGTGTTGCCTGTTGTATGAGTAAATAACAGTAGTATTATTTCTGATTTCCTACATAAACAGAACAAGATCAATACCTGTATATAATATACACAACAGTGTATTAATATGCTCCTCCAAAATATCCTCATGCTATATGGCAGGCACAGTTGGGGTTGCTCTACAGTTGAAATGGCAGGAGTTGGTGACATCCTTCAGAATTCACCTGGATTTTCTCAGGATCCAGGTTGATGACTTAAATGGAGACATGATGGGCTTCACCACTCCCGAGGTTAGTAATGCTAACCTCTATCATTCTCTTGAGCACAAGACATTGTTTTCATTATTTGTTTGACTTAGAAAAAGATGCTTTTAGGAAGTGTCATTGAACATTCCCCCATGATAGCTTTTATGTCACAGGGTGTTGCAGAGTATCTGATGACACTGTGAACCCTGGGATTGCATTGTTTACTGGAAAAACGTACTTCTAGTTGTGGTATGGTTCAGCTCTTGCATATACCAAGAGTTTTCTGCTTGAATATTGCAAACAGGGTTACATAAATTCAAACATGGGTTAAGAGGTCAAGCAGTTGATAGGAAGAGAGTGAGAGGAAGCTGGGAGGATAGATGGAGAGAGATGCACAGGAAGTACAAGAGAGGAACATTCAGTCTGATGAGTTTTTGTTTGAGACAGCATAGGAGATCACTCTTTCTGGGATGACATAGGAAGCTGGGTGCTTTCTCTGTGTCTCTGAGCTAGCAGATTTTTACCCCAGCATATGGCTCCTGAGACTTTATTGATAAAATAGAATGACTGAGACTAAGTTAAAAACAACAGTACAACACAGAGTCAGTTTGGGGCCTGGCAACCACTAAGTGTATTAGTGTATTCAGTGTTAGGAACTGAGAAAACTACTTGGTGTTTCATGGATGAAGAGGATCCACTGTGATCCATACTTGGCTTAGATCTGGCTAATTTTCTACCCTCCTTTACATGCTCACTCTTAGAAACAGATCTAGATGATGCTTTGTGTCCTTGCCTATCAAAGCCTGTTTGTGACTGTATTTGATATCACAGTGAGTCCTGTTCTCCTCTCTATGTAGTATTGAGATTACAGCTACAGATTCTCTCAAGGAAGGAATCAGGGATTAATTTTTATGCACACATAAGCCAGTATTGTAAGGTCTTGTGGAAATGTGATACTTTGGTACATGGGTTCCAGATGGGAAAGTTGGCTCAAATTCAAACAGCAGGCATGGGTTGAATATGTTTTATTAGACTGTACCCACCTAGATTTCCAGTTATTAGTTCTCAGTTTCTTCTTTCACAAATTGGAAACTAACTCTTGATGGCTACTCACTTATCTTGCTCACAGGGATCACATGTTATTACATAATTCTTTAGCTCTCCATATTTAAAATGGAAGCCCTATTGAGTCTGAAAATCTGTTGAGGGTAAGATTTGAACTTTCTGAAACCTTCCCTGAAACTCTGCTACTTTTATGATTAAACATGATTTTTTTTTTCTGTCCTTCAGCTCTAGGAGCTGAAAATCTCTTTAGATGTTGCCAAGGAAAACCTCTTAGGATTTAATTGCTGATTAATCATCTCTATTCTTTCAATTCCTTTCATCTAAGTCATCTTTGTCCCTGAAAATAGCAATCTAATTCCATTGTTCATATTTTTGATGTACTTCTTAAAAGCCCAAGACATTACTTCTATCAGTGCATTCTCTGCTGGGGCATATAAGGTCCTATAGTAAATGTTCTAGGAAAGTTCACTGTTACTGTATGCCAAGATATCAATGCTCTAGCTGTTGCAAGGAAAGGATCCTCCTAGCCACCCCAACAACAGGTGATTTGAATTGATCATTTGGATCACTTCTGTTATTAGCTCTTATATGCTGTGCTTCCCAGCTTGACATTAATTTGTCTGCAAGAGATTTACCTGGTAGAATTTTTTATCTGGATAGCTGTGAGAAAAGAAAGAATTCTGGAGTAAGTGCACAGAGACCTTAGGTTCTGTTAGAGTCAAAGACGTAAGGTCTGGGGCTGGGAGGCTCTATAGAGCATTCACCTCAATGGATATGATGTGTCTCTGAAAAGGGTTTGTTACATTTAGCAATGCCTCTGTCTCTCTTTCTCTCTGTGAGACAGAGCCTCACTATTGTCAGAGCTGTACCATAACCTACTATGTAGTCCAGGCCAGCCTGAAACTTGTAACAATGGGTCCAGCTCATCCTATTGAGGATTGGTATTACAGACACAATTAACATCTCTGGTAGATCTGTATGTACCAGGAGATTCTGAGAGGAGAGCAACAATGTGAATGAGTAACCATCAGCATCCCAGAATTTAGGGATAGTAAACCTAAGTCTCAAGGTGTTTGTGTGGAAATGCATGTATGCATATCCATGTGTGGGGAGATCAGCTCATTAGTGCATATTTAAATGGATTTCTTTCAGTGAACGACAAAGTTTTTTATTTTTAAATATGCCTTGTTTTCTTTTGTTATAAAAATAATCATTTTCACAGTTATAAGAAGACAAATTGGGTCACTATATGAAAAGTTTTAGAAAGATAAATGAGAATAGTTTTGTTTCTTTGTGAAATATGAAATATATATATATACATATGTGAAATATATATTGCTTATAGTTTCATTTTCTATTGAAAATAGAGATTCTTCTTGCACACATAAATCTTGACCATAGTTTTCCCTCCTTCCACTTGTCCCAGCTCTTCCTCCACCTCCCTCTCCCCCAGATCCTCTTCAGAAAACAGTAGGCTTCCAAAAGACAACAGCCTAACAGGACAAAACAAGACACAGTAAGACAAGGCAAAAGCCCTCATATCGAGGCTGGATAAGGCAACCCAACAGGAGGAAAAAAGTCTTAAGAGCAGGCAAAAGAGGCAGAGATACACCCGCTCCCACTGTTAGGATTTTCATGAAACCATGTAGTTAACTGTTATAACATATGCACAGAGAACTTGGTGGAGACCCATACAGGAACTACATCAGTCTCTGAGCCCATATGAACCCTGCATAGTTGATTCAGTGGGCCATGTTTTCCTGGTGTGCTCTATCCCCTCTCACTCTTATGATCCATGATTCTTCGTCGATCTTTTCTGCTGGGTTCCAGAGCTCAAAGGGGAGGGACTTGATGGAAACTTCCAATTTAGACTCTTTCTCAGCATAATGTCTTGCTGTGGGTTTTGGCACCTGCTCCCATCTGATGCCTGAGGAAGCCTCTCTGATGACAATTGGACAAGTCATTGATTTATGAGTATAACAGAATTAGGAATCATTTCATTTTTTTCTGCTTGTGTTTGCTTATACCATAGGTCTCTGGGCTTTGCATTTTCAGGTTCCTAGGCATCCATGCAGGGTAGGACATGGAATCCCTCTTATGACTTGGGCCTCAAGTTAAACCAAACATTGGTTGACCACTCCCACAAGTTCTGTGCCCACATTGCCCCAGTACATTATGAAGGCAGTACACATTGTAGGTCGAGGTTTTTCTGGCTGGGCTGGTGTCATGGTTTCTCTTTCCTAGCCTGCAGAGTACTTTCTCATGCCAAAGAGACTATAAGGTAGGGGTGAAATCTCCATGCCCAAACCAGTTCCACCTCTCTCTACTGTCAGCGAGCTGTCTGGATATTTTCCTAGGCAATGAGGCCCCACTGCCAGTTTTCAGAGAGCTACCCTCTGTCCTAGCATCAGCCTATATTGTTTAGAGATCTCTACAGGACCCGTTGGTCAACAACTCAAAGGAATGTCACCCAGTCTCACACTGGAAGAGGTGCCTCGCTATAAAAGATGGCCAGTTCACATCTTCAGAGAGTGGTTTCCATTTGGTCACTTCCCCACAGCATAGTCAGTTTCACTTCCAGCCATTTTGCTTATTCAACCACATGAAAGAAGATATCCTCCAGATGCAGAAGGGTAAAGTACTTTCTTTCTGCTATGGCCAATCCTGCACTGATATCTTCATGTGAGCAGTATGGTTCTAATGGCCATTACCTGGCCACAAAGTGGGAGACTTCTTTGTGGAGAAAAATCCCACCACCACAGTGTTTTTGTTTTTGTTTTTCCCTCAGATCTTTCTCTTTCAGGAATATAACCTATTGTGTTTTCTTTGGATTCCCATCTTTCACTAGTTTGCCCAGAGGCTTCTTTTACAACTATATCTTAACCAGAGGTTAACCCCCCCCCCAAAAAAAAAACCCTCATATTTAAATGTACATACATATGACCATTTTATATCCATCTAGAAACTTTTTTTTTGTTTTAGTTTTTGTGTATCAGTTGTTTTTCCTTAATGTTGACAACCAGGTTCTGATTGGATGTAGAATAAACTACTAACAGCAATGAGATCGGCTTATACATCACAAGTATCTCCCGTTAACTGTTTTCTGTGAATCATATGGGATTTTACAACGGGTTCTTTTAAAAAAGTGCCTGTTGAAATAATCATAGGGCATTCTTCCCATCCTTTCCATTAAAAAAACATGAGTGGGAGCTTTTCTAATGCTTGCAGTTTACAAGTACATGTATGTTTACCTTTAGAAAAGGTGTGACTAACTGGGGTACAAACAGCCCAGAACTACTTTGTATTAATTTTATATTACAATAACAGGGAAGATTTATTTTTATTCTTCTCTTAATTCAGTTGAGTTACAAACTGCTCAGTTTTAATATGAGGCTAAACTTGCATTCATTCACTCCCTGTGGGAAATGAGACTCCCTGCTTCCCCGACATCCATATGCGAGATGGCAGTGGATGAACACCATCACTTCCAGTGCTCTTGCATGTGTGTTTACCCCTGTGAGCATCTTTTAGGTTCTGTCATCAAATCAGCAAGTTTCCTGCTATGTCAATGGTGGTATTTCATCACACTGCTTCCCTACAGTAAATTCCAGCCCTTGCTGTGCTTGGCAAGACCACCTGTTCTCCCACACCTGTTTCCATTTATAAACCATATGCTGTAGTCACAGCTGAGAACCACTGTGTACATGATGTGTTTTTTTCATAAATATTTCATAAATTCAAAGTTTCCTGCACTTCACAGTAATTTGAAGGCATTGATTTAGCTGAAATACTATACCATTTTGAATATTTTATATATTCATCAGTATTTAAGAACACATGAAGTTTATTTTCTATAAAAATTTATCAATATTAAGATCCCATGTTATATTTTTAACAACTAACAAAGCATATGGAAAAAGTTCAGTTTTAGTAATTGACTTGAATTGTCCATATGCCCAAGAAATCCAAGAAATACACACATTTACATTTCACTCCTTACATGGAATAATAGAGATAGCTCATAAATAACAAACTATTGACTAAAATGCAATGGATGTAAATTGTTATAATATTCTGTTTTAAAGAAGTAAATCAAGAATATTTTATTTATAAATTATGCTATTTTAAGGAAGAGAAACTAGAAATAAATTTGCATAAAATGAAGAAAAATCACCTGCTTTATTCACTACACAAACAAGCAGTTAATATGTATGATTTCAGGCTTTGGCTGATTAACAAAGATTTAAAGTTTGTAAGCAGAATTCTCCATGTTCCCCTCACTGCTCAGCTTTTCTATTGCAGTGTGGGCCTTAGAATCATAGAAGAGTATACATTTATATTTAGAAGATGAAGTCTGTTATTTCTTGGACTTGCATCCTTTCTGTGTAAGTCAAGGAAGGCTTTTCTGTGAGTAGATCTATAACAATAACAAACAAGACAAAATTCATAAAAAGGAAACCTACTTTCTCTCCAGTAGTCTCAGTAAGCATTTTCTTTCATCTCATTCTTTATAATACTCGGAGTGAACATTTACAAAAGACATCATTTTGAATTGAACTAGGGTAGCTAAACCAATCAAAATATAAACTTAGGGAGCAAATTATCATTTGATAATTCAGAAAGTGTGAATTCTTCAATAGGGAAGAAAGACACTTTCACAGGGCAAGGGAAAACAGAAGCAGACAAAGCTAGCTGGTATCCCTATTTCTCTGTATGTACTTCTGTACATACACAGAATGAAGCTTTATTATCCTATCTTAGTTTTAGTACCATGGATCAGAAATTGAGTTCTGATTTTCTCAACTTCCCAGTGTATCAAGGGCATGTTCATTTGCCTTAGTCACTAAATAACTTGACTTTTTCTTCAAACAGTATTTCCCTCATCTTTCAATAGTGTATACAATCATTATGGCAATGAGAAACATAAAAAAACAAAGTACCCTAAATCTTTCATAATAGAACCATTGTCTGATTTGATGTATCATAGTCTGAGTCAGTAATAGAGTATTTGCAAGTAGCCTTTTTGTGTGTGTATCTATTCATACACATGTGTTCATTTGTTTATCAGATTTTCCGCTCACATCATAATTATTTAACAATTCGAAGCACTAAAGCTGAAAACATTTGATTATCAAGAATGTGTTCTATCACAAGGGGCAGAGGAGAATGGAATACAGTTTACTCTGGTAGCAAAAATGGCCCTAGATATGGGCTGGAGATGATGGTATAATGACAATCAAAATACTGTTTCCACAATGTTAAATGAAATGTTGAGCAAGATAGTGAAATAAACACATACTTTTAAGGGATTTTTTAAAAGATACACAGCATTAGAATATTTGGAGGAAGCTGTTTCATTATTTATCTATAACTTGACAAAAGAATGCAGACATCTATCAGTGGCTATAATAGAAATGAAAATATGATCCAAGACTCATCTGTATACACCTCTCCCTTGTAATTTCGACTGCTTTTTGACATAAGCAGAATGAACATGTCCTTAGTATACTGAATAGAGATGTTTTAATAGCTGCATGAGTGAACTATATCTTGCTCTTAGGTATAACACAAATGATGACTATAAGTGACTTCATTTACTGATTCTAGTTTTCAATTATATATTGCCAACTCAAAACAGATGTTTATGAATTACAGAAGAGATACAGATCTCTACAATTATGAAAATATGTGAATTAAAAATGAGTATTGAAAAGGTACCTATAAGGACTAATCAAGCCTTTCAGTACTTCTTCAGGATTTTCAGTGATGATGACATGGGACAGCTGAGTAATATTTGGAAAATATTATGATATATATTTTACAGTTTTTTATCTTTATATGACATTGTAGTTTTCCAAACCTAAAATTTTATGCACCTAGGCTACTATTATTTTTCAAGCCTTACTTTGTAGCCCACTCTTTTAAAGATATCTACTTCATCTAAATGATTTTTTGTACAACACTTTATTCTTTGTTGGTACCAAACAGGACATTAAATTTATACCACAAAGTTATTTTTTGACTGATTTCGATGTTAAGTTAATTTCTTATTGAAATCCTTTTTTAAATTGGGGTATTTCTGAATGTCTAGGGACATTCCCTAGCTTCAATGAATTCCGTGGCCTCAGTCGGTTAGGTGATGTGTCTGGCACCATGAGGACATAATAGTCTCGTATGATTAATTAATGCGGCATTTTCCAATGCTGCAAGTGCCTAGGGCGATTTCTTAGGTAGTATCATGGGTAGCTCACTCTCACATTATTCGCCTATGCTCGGAGTGTGAGCACTCTTATGTGGAAGAGTTACCACCGTTAACATGACTACAGAGTGCGAACTGACAACGAAAATGTAAGACACTTTAACAGGCACAAAACCCCAGGGTCCACTAGGAAGCCTGGCGCTTGTGGGCCACAAATATCGACCTAGTGTGAGAAAAATTATAATTGACATGCTAGCATATGTGTTGAGGTGTTTATTCCTTGGAACACGCTCTCAATTGCTTTGTGATGCAGCACAGAGCAATGGTTGGGCGCTTGTGTGACCGAAAGAGCCAATGCCTCCTTCTGCTATGTGCCAGAACAAGCCCTGGCAACAATCTCAGAGCCGATGTGAGGGAAACAGGCTTATCGAAGGCCCAATATGCTATTTACCAGGCATCCACCATGTTGGGGTAAGGATGCCCTATAAGAAGCGTGATGGATTGGATTGAAGGAGTTGGTTCTTTATCTTGGGTCGCTAGCTTGTCAGGGGAATTGCAGTGTTCTGAGAATAACATACCAGAAACTCGAAGAGAAGTACAGAACAGGATCTGCATCTGAGACCTCAAAAGAGGAAAGGGAAGGGGGAATGATATAATTCTATATAATCTTGAAAAATAAAAGAAGCAAATGAGTGATCAAACATATACATAAATCATGGGTATTAAAAGAGAAGAAGGGGAGAGGGATGGGGGGGAATGAGAGAGAGAGAGAGAGAGAGAGAGAGAGAGAGAGAGAGGAGAGAGAGAGAAGCTCACAAGGAATAGTGGGACGAGTAGGAGGAACTATTGATTATTTGCTTTTTTCAATATATTCCAGAAACTGTATATGGAAAGGTTTTTTCAGCCTTTGTAGGCTTGGATTTCTATGAAATGTCCCTATTATAGTCGCGCTTTTATATTATCCCTTTTGAAGCCCACTGAACTTTAACTTGTTGCTTTTATAGATGGCATAGTAACAAGATTATTTATTCTAGTTGTTGGAGGCCCTTCTCCTACCCTAGTTCCTGAATATCTTATTCTGTGAGCTGTTATGACGTTCTTTTCTTGGACTCTATTTGCAGGCCATACTGGGCCTTCTGATGGAGACCTTTGAGAATGTTAATATTCTCCGCTCCCCCCTATCAATATCTAGGCACGTTTATGTTCAAGGAGGTGAACTAACCATAAATACCTGCTGCTGCCTTAGTCTAGATTGAGGCCATCTTCAATTGTCTCTTTATGTCAAATCAAGTCACTAGTTTCTATCCAAGACCAAATAAAATGCATAATTATGTGCGACAACTTGTCATAAGGGAGCAAAAAATAAATCCCACAACCCAAAATAAGAACAAAAACGATTATTCTAAATACCAAGACACAGTGTGTTGCAAAACTCCATTTGGAAATATTTATAATGTAAAAGGATATGAGGGTAATTATGCTTTTCTCATATTGGGAAGTAAGATAGATAATATTTAAGAACAGGTTTATGTAGTAGAGAAAATGTGCTCCGAACATGTAAGTGTCTTTTGAAACAGATGAAGATATGTGCAAAGTTGGATTTTTTGTAATCATTGCAGGCTCAGTTAATTCTGTCATATGGAGCAGGAAAGGCTCCCTTTTTCCTGGCAAACGCTCCCTTGTCCCGAAATTGTTAAATCGAGTTTGTTCTCCTTTATGGAATTGAATTATCAGCTGAACTGCAAGCCGCCCATACAACAAGGTTCCTAGGCCAGATTGTAATACCGTAGAATAGCACATAGAAAAACAACAATAGACCTTGCCTGGCTAAGATGCAAATTATATTTGGCAAAATTCCGACGTAATATTAAATGTTGCACTGTGCATTGAAATTCTCTTTGCTAATAGTAAAGGAACACCCCAAACTTACGTTGTGCTTAAGTTTTGAAAGAAGAATGGAGGGGACCGCGACGTGTGTGGGTTTTATGATGTGAATGATACCTGATTATGAAAACTTAGGCAACTAACGAGATTTAAGATTGATTCAGGTCACTTATCAAACCCAAACTATGAAGAAGGGATGATAACGGGTATTGGATGTACGTGAGACGGATCCTCCCTAAAAGTCAATATGAGTTTTCTATCTCATACTCTTGAAAAAAGTATACCAGGAAGACAAGGATGTAGCTCGTCATCCTTTCATCAGGATTTTTGATCATCGCTTTGGGATCAGAGGCTAAAGGACAGAGGGTCCACACCATTCCATAATAATGCAGAAAAATATAAATAGAGCGTACAAGTTCACCTGGCGCGGCGTGTCCCAATCCCATATCGTGTTCTATGTGGTGAAGCAAAATACTTCCTAGCTCGTCTTCCGCCGGCTCCTTTCATTAAATATAAAGATTTACCCGAAGAAACGCTATCGCAAGTAAACGCCACAGCAAAAGAAACGAAAAAAGCTTTCTAGAGAACGTACGAACCTCATCCAGGCTACGATCATGTTCACTCTCGAGTGCTTACCGGCCTGCACCTATTCTTTCCTGTCAGGACATGACCGACACAATTGATTGCGAGGTAACAGATAAAGTTTGTTTTATTCCCAAAAAGAAATGGAGCTGTTCGGAAAGCCCTGAACAATGGGGGTCGAAAAAGACATCTTACCCATAAGAGTCGACAACTGATCGCGGCTGAGAACGTGTGTTTCCGAGTGTCCGGTATTAAAAGAGAAAATACCAAGTTCTTGAACATTTTACCTCCCCTTCCCCCACTCAGCTATCAGTCTCACTATTGTTAAAGAGCTTAGAAGGGAAAAGTAATCTAGTTGGCTTCATTCACCTAGAACTGAAGAAGCCGCGGACCCGTGGAAGAAGAACAAGTTCCCTAGAGAATAAATTCAAGGTCTCAAGAAAATATATACCAAAAATGGATCAAGTCCATACATAGGGCATATGTTATTCTAACATAAGAGATAAATATACTTGTATAAATGGCCCTATGCGAAGAGTTATTTTTCATTTGAGGGTTGGATTATATAGAAGTAAGAAATATAAACTAAGTTAGTGAGAAGCTTAAGAAGTTGGGGGAGCAATGATATCATCAATGATATGGAGAGAGATGGCTCTGGCCCTGGACAGTCAAGAGTTTAGTTAAAGAGCAAAGGAGGAGGGGCAAGGCGCAAGTGAGTTAAGTAAAATAGCTAGAGGGAAGTATCAATATGTTAAGCTTGCATGATATGAAGTATTGGATTAAGTGTTTCCATTAGGATGAGTCGATTAAACAAAAATAGAACTCGTAACTCATGACCATTCTAAATGTGGGAATGAGTTTTATGAACTAGATTGCCTAGATGAAAAGGAGAAAATGAACAGAGAATCTATATAGTACCAATAGTATAAATTCGTCCATTATGACATCAAGACTAAGTAAAGATAATATTTTTCTAGTTCACATAGTTTTGTATTAGTTTATATTTCATATTTTAATTGTGTAGTTAGAGTTTCCTTGACTTGGACCCCCCAGTCGTTCTAGGACAAAACTCTCCTCTCGTGATGATAACTACTTATGTCATGGCCATTTTCGCGCCTTCACTAGTGTGCCTTAACATACGCCTCATTTAGAGCCACTAACGTCTAAGATGGAAATAGCTTCTACAAAACTGAAAAAAAACACCCAACTGATATATGTTGCCAAGTATATCCATGTATCACTTTGTTATGAGGCCCCTCTTTCGCGGACTAGATACAAGTGTCGTTTGCTCTCTTGTTCGATCCCTACTACTTTTGGTCTCAGTTGACTAATTCTATAAATATAAAAATACTAATTTCTTAGATCATTATAATCTCAGCCATATTAATGCATCTGTCTGCTCATCTATGAGGTCATGTTTGGGTATGTCTAATACAAGTATTTCTAGAGTCTAGTTTAACTTGTTTTTCTGCACTTGTTTTACAATCTGAAGGAACCTGCAGGACCACATGGCGGAGGTCTGGGATATTTAGAGGCAATGTTGGATCTTCACTTCCCTCAATACGGTATGCCCCATTTAAGTTCCTCCAGAAGCTTTTCCCTATGCTTCTTTGTGTAGTCCCGTCCTCTATTCCCTTGCAACATAACGACCTAACCATGCTCTTATCTGTGCTCGTTGCGGCCCAATCAGACCCCTTTCCTCTGACAAAGAGCAACGAATTCATCACCCACAATGCTAATTTTATATTTTATGCTGACCGTACTATGACGGGGTAATCCAAACCTATACAGTAGTTTATGTATGGTATCAACTGATAATAGTAAGGTAAGTTCTTTAATTGCCTCTAAAAAAACCCAATCCAGATTCCAAAGGCAGACTCCCTTGCGAATCGCAAATGTAGGGACGAAATATATTTTTCTTGCAATGATTGAATTTTAACGATTGGTTCCTTTGCAGGAAATTTAGGGCAGCTTTCAGTCTTCCGCTATGTTCTTTACTTCTGAATTTTTACCAGAGGCGAGAGCAAAGATAAAAGGAACGCAAGACAATATGCTTTCTGTATCTCCGTTGAGCCTTGGCTCCCTTATGTGGCCTAGAGACGTAGGACTGTGGCCATTGCTATTCACCAAGTCTGCCGACAGATCAACTACCTCATATGTGTGGTGCATTTCATTAAGGACTCCATCATCTGGATTTTGCAATTAAGAAGTTTCTCATCAAATAAAATAAATTTTCGGGTGTCACTGACTTGCTTAAGCCTTTGTTGATTAGAAATAAAATACTGCATGATGCAGAGAAAAGCCATTTTACCGGAGAAAAAGGTCGCAGAGAGAAAAATTGCTAGAACATATGTCCGACTTCCGGTCTCATCACCCGTTCACATAGTGTGGTCTTGGAGTCTGCAATTATGAGGATAAGATTCAGGAGGCTTGCTTTGGATAGGCCACCTAGTCTCCTTTGTGTCAGCTAATCTCATATCTCGCTGATCTGCGTGGCAGAAAGGGAACCAGCGAATTGAGAATGGCGAGTGTGCGATAACACCCCCTTGGTCGTCTCATGCAAGGAATTGACCTGTGTGTTTTCAGCAAAAGGGCGCAAGTTTCCTCAGTGATTGTGCCTCCCAGTTAAAGTTCCCAATTGGGAAAGATTTTTCGAGAGACCAACAAAGATGGGACAAAAGATGCATTGTGACGAATTATCTGGTCCCACACTCAATCGTCTTTGCAGATAATCAAAGACCCATAAGAACAATATTCCTTCCTTACTAGAGGGATGGCTCACCACATGGTGCGTGACCGCGTGCGTGTTGCAGGCAACTACTTGACTTCCCTCAAGTAGCCTAGTTATCTAGTCTATAAAACCACTAACATATAGTCAAACTCTAACGGCCCAAGGAACGCATATCATAAATAATGTCATGATTCAAAATAATTTGTCCTTCCAATAATTTCTCCTCTATGGCTACAAAAATGTTTACATTAATCTCTCGTCTGATTTGATTAGCATATAACCTCATTACACACCATTCATGGATCCTCCATATAATTTCTTACCTAGCTCATTGAACAGTAATAACTATATAAACTCCACACATATCGTAGAGAGGATTTAAGCCTCTTACTCAGTTACCCCTGAATAAGACCTTACAACATTATATTGGATGTAGCTGTCATTTAGGTCATATAGTAGAAAATTCAAGGAAAGTAATCACTACCCTTCAAGTTTGTCAACATTCGTATTCCTCGATTTACCCTTCCACTAGCCAATTACCCAATTACGCCCAAGTTTTGCACTCGTGCCTGTAAAAGGATCCTCTAAGAGAAAAACATGTCTCCTTTGGTACACTAATATAAGATCTTAAACCGTCACTAAGTTACTACACCATGGTGTCTTGGTTAACGGCCACCAATTAGCTGTCCTCCTTTCATCCCTAAAGTTTCTGATTTTGCTACCACAAAAAGGCTAACTCTCAATATTACTTCGTGATCAAATGTCGTCTTGTTCATCCCTCACCCAACCAAAATATCCCTTTGTAAACCAAGCAACCAGATATTAAAGCGGTCATGTTCCCTTGTAATAAAAGACTCTGTCATAAAAATAAAATTCGCAAATTATGGAGTTTCTCATTCTATAACTCCCTTCCAAAATTGCAATAAGTCCAAAGTGCTCGATTAGTATTCTTGTTATCACAATCGTTCATAAACTCAATATACTCTATATTGCTACTCTTACTGAGCAGAAACAGCATTCTTCAGACCAGGTTCCTGCCTCTGTGAAACTTACCATTACCACTGCTAGGAGATGTACTCGTCATGTAAATGCACATTGAAATAATTCTCATATCTGTGATAAGCTCCAAAGTTTTTAATCTAATGATTTTGCCAAATACTTTTTCTTAACCTTTAATCAGTAATCAACAAGCTATTCGATTGATGTGACTGATAAAGCTTATGTTAAAATCATCCCATTCAAAATTATATTTCATATTTTAGGATAATAAAAAAATCTAAAAGTACTAATGCATTAAGCTTCTATGTATCATCATTGTTGTTTTTAAATATAAAAATAATAATTCTTTCTATATTTTATTGCTATAAAAATTGGGAAAAGAGCCTATAATAATAAAGTATAATAGTTAAGTTTTCTCAAAAACAACTGATCACTTATGTCAGGAGTTTGTTTCATAAAGCAAGTGGTGTGGACATCATAGGATTGCATAATATTCAACTAAAGAAGAAATGATGTTGTTTTTAGTCTAAACTCTCATGATGGACTGAACGTCTACCCCCACTTTAATTAATGGCTGGTATAGTGTGGTCGCATGTGATGTAGTTCTTTTTTCTATATTTCAAGCTCTCTTTTTTGTGTTATCTTGAGACGATATTTCTTTCTCGATAATGATTAGGAGCATGTCTGAAGACTAGCTACTGAGATTGTTCCATTAACCTATTTATCCTCTCCTGCAACCTTCCAGATCACCCCGTGATAGGACAGAAAACATTAACTACCCCTGAAGGTACACACACCGTTGTTCAGTCCAAAAAGGCATTCTTCTGATGCGAATCTGTTCCAAAGGGATTAAGGAAGGGCAGCTCGTGGAGAGTCTCTTCTTTAAAGCAAATTGGCATACAGAACACGGGCATATCGCTGCGCTGTCATTTTGCTAGCGTGGTCACCTTGTCACAGTAAGTCTGTGCCTCCCTTTTGAGTGGTTATGTATGAGATATAGCTCAAGATGAATGAGCTAGTTCTAAAGAATCTACAGGTTATCTAGGACGTGCCATAATAGGTAGTGTTTTCTGGAGCCGATTCCAGCGACCCCAACTTTAAGTATTCACTATGGAGTTAGTAAAACTTGTTCTTAATGAGAAAACCTGACTTTAATCGTGGAGGTCCCAAACGAAGAAAAGGTTAGCCACTAGTTTAGTAAATCGTATCGTCCACGGCTCTGTGTCTGTCTTTTGACGCCAATCCTTTAGATAACAGGCGTGATTGATCTGCAGAGTTAGGGGCCTTTAATGGACGTTTTTTTGTTAACAAAGTCCAGTTTCGGTCCATAGGAGTGGCCTCTCCCAAACATGTGAAAGGAAAATGTGTGTCCTATTCGCCCACATCTTCCTTTCTCTGTTTGATGAGTGGAACATGCATACAGAAGATAAAATTTTGTCCCTCATGTTTAGTGTATATTATATAAAAACGTTCAAATTACTCTTTTATAGATATTTGGGATATTAGGTCTAACTCCTGAATAGTAATTATGTTTATTATCAATGAACAACTGTTTCATGACATATCAGGGATATTTAAAGATGGAGTATTCCCAAGAGGAAATAAATATATTCGCGCTCTAATTGCAAAATACTGTGCTATATAATGTATGAAATGAGCATTAGTATGAATTTGCCTTTCTATTGAAGCAGTAACTGAGTCAGTCCATGGGCTCTATGATATAAATTGGTAATTTTTATCAATTCTTTGGATTATACTGTACCAAACCCTGAAGACGATTTTTTGCTTGAATAGGAATTGAGTAGGGATCAAGTAGAGAATATAATAATATCATCTCATACCTCTTCTCTCTTTTTTCTCCCTCCTTACTTCCCATACTGTTTACTCTTGTCTTTCTCTTTGTTTCGTGTCTCTTCTTGTTTAGCGTCATAGATTCAATATGCGGATTCCTTCATGTGACCCCTTCTCACCGCTACTTCCTAAATCTTTCCACGCCTATGGCACCGCTTAGGTTTATATATCCTATTCACGATTTCATTTAAAAGAAAAATATGAGGAGTGACCACCCAAGAAACCACATAATCTGCTATAGCAATTTTTAGATAGTGGTGTCACTATCAGCAACTTATGTGTGATCGAACTCGAGATATTGTAATCTATTCTTTACCGACCTTGTTGTCTTATGACGCCAATTTTTTGAAAAATAATAAAGGTAGCCAAAATAGGGTCGTTGCTCCTTCGTGTTGAGATAAATACCAAAGAATTCCCGAAAAGGCCTCTGGATTGACAGTTCCATTATGGTGTAAGGATGCCGGTCATTTTGTAATGGTAGACTATCCTGCGAAGAAGACCCTACTAACATCTCACTCCTGCAAACGTCCTCCTCTCTCCTCCTCTAACCTCTCTCTCTCGTCTCTCGTGCTTATATCTCTCTCTTTTTTCCTTTTTCCTCCTTCTTTATCTCAGTAAGCCCCTTTGTATATAGAAGAATCTACGTTTGCATCATTGGTGGTATTAGATCCCAGGTTGGTCACTTGGTAATTACTTCATCAGAGATCCCTCTTGACCTTTCCTAGAACCGTGTGCCGTATTGTCTTCAGCTGATTTTTAATCAGTGATGTGTTGTCCGCAAACTTTCTATACTTTGACCCTGTCCTTTTGTTATTCTCGTGTCTGGATTCTACGCAGGTCAGACTGATGTCGATCCTCATCTTACTGAGAAACATTCGACAAGCATGCCCTAGGAGACAGGCCTCTTTTCACCACATGACAGGGCGGCAGGGCAAGGGAATAAATCAGGTGGTTTGGCCAGTCTCTGATGCCTTAATCCCAGCACGAATGGTTAGAGGGACACACAACTGTGTAGAGAGAACAAGAAGATCTTTGTTGAGAATTTATGGGAGGCTGCTGGAATCTGGCTGTATAGACCTCAGAGTGACGATGCACTAGGATAAGGTTGGCTCACTATGAGTCGTCCCCAAGTAGATCTGACTACACCGCAATGCTTTGCGTTCTGGTAAATACACTAATAATCTCAAAGAAATACAGCAATTTGAAGCAAAAAGAAATATGGAGCCTAATGTCGCTTTTATACACATCAAGGAATTAATTGCTTAATTAATGCACTTATCCTAAGCGGATTCTAGTCTTTGGTGGATTGTGTTATACACTTTGTTGTTATGACTACTATAATGATGGATTTTAGTAAAGCCGATCTCAATGTCACATTAACAGTTTTCCGTTAGCTTTTGGAGAGCTTTCTTAATTCTTTATTTTGCCTGTTATATTCCGAGCCGTGCTGACTTGGAGAATTAAAATCGAGTGATGTGTTTATAACCTATTATTGTGGGTTATATAATTATTTGCTATGTTCACTTTTAACTCCCTTTAAGGGATATTTTTGTAATCTATATTTGAATGAAGAGGCGCAGGGAAGTGAAAAACTTGATGCTTTACAATTAGTTATTATGGTAGTAATAGTAAGGGAAAACAAATATTTTCGTCTTGGTGGTGCAATAGTTTAAATGCTGCTGCTTTAAATGTTAGCTTGCTTATCCTAAGAATCAGTTGTTCTTGAACCCATGGAATATGTCTTTGGGCACATGTCTCAAAGACTTACATCTATAGGCAGGGTGATTGAGGAATAACAGTTACGTGCTGTTTTTACCTGGAGTTACGTAGTCAATCTGAAATTATGTATTCTTGATGGCCTCTCTATCATAGAGATAAATTTTCACTCCTAGCGAAGTAGATAATAGTGTACCCTCCACTAATCTGAGTCAAAGATAAATACGTTTGAAAAGAAAAATTATTGGCCCAAATAGGAATAAATGGCTTCTGTTAAATACATATTAGTAATTTATTTTATGCCCAAATTCTGCAAATGGTTCATTATAATTGTAGACACATTTTCTCGATACAAGTGCTGAGCCAATATATGTCTTAATTACCTTTTTATTGGTATACCCTTATTTATCAGGTCATATGCTTCCTCTTCTCTCTTGGCATATCTGAGTGCAATGAAGAGACGCTTTAGTGTTTTAATATACTGATTAAAACAATTTTATCGTTGAAATTTTTTTCATTTTTTCAAAATTTAAAACTCTGAATGTCACCATTCCGTCGTCTGATTTTTATCTCATAGGAGCTCTGTGAGAAAATGAGTAGCATTAGGTCACTTTTACCTTTTCATACATTAACCCTTTTGCTAGTTAAATACTCATTTATACCATGCAGAGTGGGTTATTTTCTATGATTCTTGATAAAGATAATTTTTTGTGAAAGTGTCTTGGGCTTTTCTAGCTTTTACAAAATACTCACTGTTAACTTTATTTTTTTAACATGAAACAAATCTTTGCTACTACTATCTCAATTCTCTTTGTTGTCTAGATGGTCCGCTTTTGGCACAGTGAGCGACGCTGAGTGGGATATCCTGTGAATTGCATAAATGTGTAAACTATATTAGTACTGGAAATATTATTGAGTGTAATTTGTTTTCCCTAGACTTGATGATTCGGTGCATTACTTATTTCACTCTGTGATACCCTACAAACTGATTAATAAATTGTAAGAAGATTAAATAGGAGGGTTCTCTCACAACTATTATCCTCACTGGTTATATTTTTTTTCTAAAAGAGAAAATGTAAGAAATTTCAGTCACTTTTGTGTATGCCACAATTAGTCTCGTGGTTTCCTACTGAAAAAATCAATGACTCAGATCTGCTTGATAAAGACCCCTTGGGTGAGCTAAATATATGCTAGACTGTGAGGAAAACGTTACACAACAGCTATGCATCTATATTTGTGTATGCTGTGGTGTCTCACTGTTTGATATCCTGGCTTGCCCATTTGTTTTCTCTGTTCATAAAAGAGATAAGTATTTAACTCCCCTTTTAACAAGGCACTACAGTAGAAATATTTAGAGCATAGTGTGTCTGACTCATTTTTGATCAAACCAGAAGCATGTGGATGGATTTGTACCATTTTAGTTTAGAGTTCTAGCGCAGAGGCCTGCCTGGAACTATCTGTGTGTCATTCCACTGCGTTTCCCTGATTATAATTGTTACAATGATCATTTGCAGTGTCACTTAAAAGGGAAATTATGTCATTTTTCTTATTGCAATATGATGAGGTGACTTCCCAAGCTGAAGCCACAATGCTGGTCTTGTGTTGATATCGTTCATGTTCAAACTAGGTAGGAAGGACCCATTTTCAGTTCTATCTTTTATGTTAAAGCAATTTGGGTCCACTTGATCCCTTATATAAGACTTATTTGGAAACATAAAAAATAGGACTCATAAGAGTAAGCTTCTCTCTCCCATATAATCTGCATATAGATCACTTTACAATAAGCCGAGTCCGCTCTCAATAGTTTTTGAACGCAATTGGAATGCTTATATTCTCAAATTATGTATCGCTATCCCATAAAATAATCTTGAAATTTGGAATAAAATTGTGATATACTCATTTACTCACTCTTAAATGGTTATTAAAATAGTTCCTGTGTATTGGTAACATGAACCACAATATTATCTGTCTTGTGGGTTCCTTCATTCCTGTCCCTAAGTACTTGTGACCACCTATGTTGGTTTTATAATTTTTTACCCCTTTTAATAGTACTAAATTTCAATTTTGATATCGAGCCTCATTTTTCTTTTTCAACTTTTTATAGGAACAGCTCCAATTATTTCATTGTCTCTCTTAGTGTGATCTTTAGTTTACTGCGTAGAAGAGGACTGTTGTCGATACAGGTTAAGTTAGGGCAGAACAGCCTACTACCTAGTAAATGGTTTTTTAGAGGATAATAATTCAGCGATTTTTTCAAGGAAAACTAAGATAGAATTTTTATTATTTAGAACTTCACTCTTGTTTTTTAATTCCAATAAACAGCTCCCACAGTAATCTTACAGCTTGATGTCTCTTAAATTAAGGCGCGGAGTGCAATCTATCTTTTGACTATGTACAAGCGATTTAGGGAAGCCTTTGATTGAACCTTTTGATAGACTCTACGTTTGTATACACTGTCAAAATTAATAGAGGTTCCCTGGAAGTCTACTAGTCACCCATCAGAAGAGCTTGTGCCACAGTAGCATTACGAGACTTTCGAACAATAGTTGTATCACTTTATACATAAGTATGAGCTCATAGCGATAAGAGGAGTGAGTCTCCTCTTTGTCGAGAGAGCTTCAGAGTCTAGAGATAGATTTCTCTGATAGTTACATTAATGTTCAAATTTCTTCTACAAGTCTCCCTCTGCTTAAGTAAGTATCCAATTGGCCATAGGTTAAATTCTGTATAGATAGTCCATCTATCATAGCGGAGAAGTAATTCTCTCTAATTGAAAGTACTGCCCTATAATGACACTATGGATTAAGAATGTGGCTTGCCCCTGGAGGAGCAGACGGTATAAATCGAGTCCTTTAGAGTAAGAGCTCATACTATAAGAGGTATATGTGATACAAAGGATGCCTCTAACTGCCACTTGAGATACAAATAAGTCCCATTCTTTCCTGGGAGTGTGAGGCTGATTGTTTGAGTGGAGCTCTTACTTATTATCATATTTAATGATGCCATGTTGAATTTACTCTAAACTAGCAATGTGCGACTTTCGTGTATGTGACTGTGGTGATGTGCTCTGGGATTAGCAAAATTATTGGGCAGAAGAGGCTCTCCCTTTTCCTCAGATTGTGGTTGCACTATAAACTGTTTTTTTTTTACTTCTTCCAACTCATTAGACAGATACTTGTTCAATCTTATCACGTAAAGTCGTGCTGGTCTTTAATTCCTTCTCTTGTGTGGCCTGAATTCTCTCTAGAATCTAGAGAATATTAGTACAAATATAGTCTGGCCTGTGGGTATTAAGAATTGTGAGGTAATTTGTCTGGGGGAAATTACATTCTTACATAAGTATTTAATTGTCATCTTAAGCAAAGTGGTTTATGCCTATACAATCTTCTGCTCCGAGTCTCCAAGCAGATAAATAGAGTACTAGGTGCATTTTGTCGTTTTTAGACTCCTACTCTATTCCTATGTTGAGATAAAGCGATGAGCCATATCCCCACTAATATAGTTTCAGGCTATACTTCTTTATGGTAGGTATACTGGCTCGTGTCATACTTGTAGGTCATTTCGCGTGGCTTCTTTGTAATATAGAGAGAATTCCTGTTGATACGGCTAAATTCCAATATTCTTCATAGATCAATTTTTCTATCAAATCATTGTAAAATGTGATAATGGCAATATGGTATTTCCAGTTCCATCTCCAGTGAGTAAATGGAATGCGTAATTAAGAGGCCTATTATATGAGGGTGCTTATTATTCTTCATGTCTCCCTAGGGTAGAGCCAAGAGAATCCAGGGGCGAGCTGGAGCAAAGAGGCATACCGCCTCAGTCGTGTTTGTAGTGGAGGAGAGAGCCGCAGACAAACTTCGGTTTCACGGCTTGAGGCTTGTTTCTCTGTACTTTACTTCTTTACCTAACAGACTCTCGGCACTAAGAATTGCTCTCGTCAGCCAGATCATGTATGCATTCCCTAGTTAATGTACTCTTCCCAGCTGTTTTTTACTAGACCATATTTAAACAGGAATACAGATAATAGAGAATCATCTCCGATATATGCGTCGTGACGTGGTAGGTCCTCCTGAACTTACGATTAAAATGTGCTTGGAGCATTTTAAACTACCTTTGCATCTTGTGATATTCCAGCGTGTGTTCTTGCTAAAAAGCTCGCTTTCTCTCAAGCCAAGCTTATCCTGATGCGTTTAGATCACCAAATTGGCTGCCTTCCTTTTGTCACACTCCTATATCCTCAGATAACCATCAGTTTTGTTTGCTATTTAGTTTTAAGCCTCTAATACCATTTTCAAGGAAATAGCTGCTTCTTCTTGTCTTGATGAATACATTGGGAGTAAATTCAGTATTATGATTGGGTACTCTATGGGAAGTTATATAACCAGTCACAGTTGTAATCCCTTGCAAAGGCTGCTTAAGGCATTAACGTTGTTTAGAATTGCATTAATTATTAATGTGCTAACATGAAAATATTCAACTTGGTTTCTATGAAAAGATATTGGGGTGAAACTCTGGTTTTTGATATATATTAACATAAGCTATTGTTAAATTGATTATTACATGAATAAATTCTTTTCGCACGACAACACTGAAATACAGATGCTGATAGTTTCTTTATGATGACGCCTTAATTTAGGATAAAGATACATTGCCTTTCTTTTAGCGATTAAAGATATTGCTGTTGTAAAAACTTTTTTATCTATTACCAATAAGGGGTGTAAATATTATGTCAGATTAGTCACTACTGTTATATAAAATTAGAAAATATACATTACAATGTATTTTTGTACAAGCCTAACCCTCTCAATTTGAACTGATTTTAAACTTCTTCATCCTAACTCTCACCTTCATAGCATATATCCACAACTCTAATAGGAATTCTAGTCCTTGAGACTCGTGTTCTTCTCTCTCGGTTCTGCCTTCTTTTTCCTCTTGCGTTCCTCTCTCTTATGTCTTATTCTTACTCACCAACCCTCCCGCTCTATTCCTCAACCCTCTCCTTCCTGGCTATTTTTGATTCTAGATAGAAAATTAGAGAGCAAAAGACACTGGCATAACAATCTGGTGTGATACGCAAATTCTCGCAATAAAGTTGGATAGAAAAGTTTACCATTTTAACTCTTATCTTCTTGAAGACCGCAGCGGTCGCCCACCATTTCAAAGTAATTTGTGTGTATAATCTGTTTCTCATTTTATGTACCATTAAAGTAATATAATTTTTGTCTTTTGAATTTCAAGGGTCTATAGCATAAAAATTTGTTTAATCTACTTAAATGTAAGAAATTTTTGCATCGTTACTGCTCAATGGCTCGTAGAGTGAAAACACCGTCTTACTTATCTTAAGCCCTGTCCTGCAGGGATATAACCAAAATGGCCATGGAAAATTTGAATTTTAAACTAAATAGGCTCCTCATTTATATGTGGGTCTTTAAATTTCGCTTTTTAATTGTCTCATGATCAGTGTATAAGGTCCTCTTGAGTGCAGAAATGTTAATATATTGTTGACAAACTCTAATTAGTAAGTTTTTATGCAGTACATATGCATATTTTCTATTCCTAGGATGTCAAGAGTACTTTCTTTTGTTTATTGATCTTAGAGTAAGGTTCACCTATCTTCGTCTTTACCCACATGGGTTAATTTGCCCTCACTCTAGGTTTTTATCTTGTAGACTTTTATAACAGGCAATCTCGCTTTGATTCAGTTGTATCTATGAGTAGAGTAAAAAGTGTGCTTTTAATCTCACCCAAATGATAGGCATACTGTGAGAACAGTACATTGTTTTTATGGTGTTACTACGTTTTTTGGATCATTTGTGGGGTCTCTCGCTAATATCTGTCGTGCCCTCCCTTTGATGAAATTGGCTGTACCAGGGCCATGATGATGCTGGAGCAGGCACGTAACACTGTATTTTTTAATAGGCTAGTGTCACAAGTTTAGAACCATCAGGATAAAATCTGGACTTATATGAGCTATCTGATAACTTTGCTGCAAATTCTTGTGAGTAGGATCTCCACTGTGAGTGTCGCAGCGCGAAAATTGGGTACGGAAGGAAGCGACGTTATAAGCGAACGGAATTTTAAATAAGGCAAAGAGGAAGTATCTACTCAAGTATGTGGAAAAATTGGAAATAAGTGTTGGATATTCTCGGTATGATTGTTCTTCTTTGAATCTCAGTGGCTATTGCATATTAACAGGACTTCGCATTATACTCTTTCTTATTATTCATTTCCTTTGTTGTGTAATTACATCCCTTTGCTTACTTTTTTTTACTTTTAAACTTTTATTGTATCGTGCGTACTCTTTGGTTATTTCCTTCTCCGATCTCATTTTTATAGCTACATCAAAATCTAGATATTCTTTAGACTGGGCTAGTCTAATGTGATCCAAGACCCACGGCGTGCACTCTCCCCATTCCTGTGAAACTTCTCTCAGAGGTATCAGTTTACATTTATTCTCTTCTCCGTAATTCCTCAATTAGACTCTACTATATTCATTCATACGCAATGTGACTCTAAAGAGATGAAGTACCCATATACTATCCAAATTTAGATACTGGAAAAGCGATACCTTCCTTTGTGTCCAAATTATGACTGAAGCTATGTATCTCTGTAAATATGGTGATGTACATGTTTTGTGTTCTTTTTTGGTTATCTTATTTCTTGTTAATCTTCTTTATTGTTTCTTTCTCTCGATACCTCTAATATCTGAGCCGTTCGAAATTACCCAATTGTTGTTCCAATTTCTGCCACGTTAAGGTTTTCTCCCGTTACTTATACTATGCTCACGCTATATTCTTAACTGATAACAGCTATTTGTATTAAGCCTTTCGTTAGTTCAAGACCTTAGTAACTTGAAAATGGAAGAACCTTCAGTTGAGAGGGGTTATCGAATCTCCAGGGAGGCACCTGAAGAGTTGACAAAATTAGTGCTTTCAGTTGGAGGTTAAAGTCAGGAGTGGGCAGTATTAGTAATAGATACGGACGTGCTAGTATAGTCCTTCTTAGCATTTCAATAGTTGAGAGGGTTTGTGGAAAGCTGCCAACTCCACTCCTATATAGTGTCATTCATCTCTCCAGGCCTCTGATTTGCTGAGGGCTAAGTCTTCATGGGCCTTGGCTACCCTAGGTACCGTCTTCGCCCTTCCCCATTTAAGTGGGAATCGATTCTGATTTTCAACTCTGTGATTATGGATGTTTTTGATTCACTGAATGGCTTCTATTGAGTACCCTCCTAGTCTGGACCTTTGTTTCACGCCTAGAGAATCATATCCCACTATTAAAATTCTACCAGTATTTGATCTTGGGAGATCTCAAAACCTCTGAGTTTACCTTGTTGTTCTAAATTTCTTGCCTCTTCTCTCAACCAGCTTTTCCACTGTAACTGTTGGCTATATTCTAGAACAGCTGAAATTAACTGATGCCTGTCATCTGGAATGACTCTTTGTGAGGTAGACCACGAATTTAACATCTGTTTTACGTATGTGGAGTGTATCCCATATGTAACTACTGCTTCCTTTATATTTTTAAAGTCCTTTGTTGTAATTGGTTGTAATGTATACGTCATATATGGCTCGGGGTTAGTGTCATCTGTTGGCTTCTCATGGATGATAACAGGATAAGCCATTGTATGAGAGCCATTTGGAGATGTTACAACCTGTATGGTCTTGCCCTTTTGCTTATTAGGTCCCTTGTCATGTTTATTGAGAGTTTCCTCTAGGGCTTGTAAATGAGCACCTAGGGTCTGTTCCAGGGAGTAAACCTCCTCTCTTGTAAGGGATTCCAGTTTTTTCATGGAATCATGAAAGTTTTTATGTTTTTTTGAAATACATGATTCCATGGACCTTATCTTATCAAGTAATGATAATTTTTCTTCCTTATATAGTGTCTGAGTAGCTACAACTTCACTCTGGAGAGTTAGTGTTCTATCCATTAAATACTCATATTTATTATCAATAAAAGCAATTTTGGGTACAAGCTTGTTTTGTAAATTCTGGTTAGCAGATTCCAGAGAGAGAATCTTTTTATGTAAGTCCTGGTCAGCAGATTCCATAGACAGAATCTTTTTCTGTAAGCCTTCATTGCTAACTTTTAAAGCCTGTATCAGTCCCAATAATGACTCATCTTTGTTCTTACTATTAAACCAGTGTTTGAACACTGTGTGAATTATTACAATGAATGTCAAAATGGTACAGTCCAGATATGCCTTAGGGAGGTCGTATATTTCCAGGAAAATGTCATTCATCATACAGGCAAAAAGGTTTTTAAATTCTTGTGAGGTAATGTTGTCAGCCATATTACAAGAATTATTCAAAATTTGTTAGTCAGTTTTAAGGTGTAAAATTATCAAGTACTTTTACTTGAAAGAAGCTTACCTTTCCGTGGTTTTGGGTGGTGCAGTAGCACTTTTCAGCCAGCAGGAGGCGTTGGTATAGCTCCAAAGCATGGCCTGCTAGCGACCTTGGCTGGTGGCAGCTGAAGGCAGGAGCCAAGGTGGCAGGGAGCCAACACTCAGGGAGGAGTGGGAATGCCTCACTCACAGCGGTTTTTGCTGGTCTAGGGGCTAAGCTAGGGAACTGAGACCGGACTAGCTGTTCCCTTTTTTGGGAATGGAACCGTGTAGGTGTCCCCTGGTTAAATGGAACTTTGCAGGCAGGTTTAGGTACCCGCCAGCTGCCAGCCAGGGAGGAGGCTGAGGGAGGGAGCCACCTGGGCCTTTGGAATTTGCCCCACGTTGGGCGCCAGATATTGGTGAAATTATTAAGGCCACTCCATGTAGTTAAAAGGGAGGTTTATTTTGTGGGGTAACTTTACAAATGAAGGGATAGGTTGCAGGGTCTGGCAAAGGTATAGCACAGTCCGGCGGTGTTCTCTGGAGAACTCTGCTCAGTCTACCTCCAGCGTCCAGAGCCCCGAACCAAGAGAGTGACCTCCTCCTGATCCTCGGTCTTCGGCTCCCTCCTCTGTCCCGCCTTGTGGGCGTGATCATTACTGAAGCCTCAATGGGGGTTGGAACTTCCAGGCCAATGCTGGGTTGGCTATCCACTATACCATGTGTTTGAGGTCAAAAAGGTGCAGGTAAAAACACTGACTTATGTGAAAATACTGGCATTTGAAATTGGTTGTTTGTTTATGTTGAAAACAACAATAAGACAACTGTGTGATGAGTAAAATGGGGTAAATAACATTTCAATATCAAAGATGTTCTTTTATACCTTGTCAGCTATTTCCTATTTCTATGATTAGGAACTGCAGAGATTATTCACATATATTTGAACGGGGTGATGGGTATAGATAGTTTATCTCATGGTTTCCAAACATGTGGCTTCTGAACAAATCAGAGGCAACTATGAGGGTAGCAAGACAAGTCTGAAGGACACATGTTGATGTAGAGAGTATATCATGATAGCTTTATCTAGAGATTGAACAGTGTAGGTCACAGGAAAAGTCCAAATTCAAGTCAGATATTAGTGGGAGAAAAAAGAGAAAGAGTATCACACAGTATCAAAGAAACATTAAGGATCAAAGATGCGATACTTAATAAAAGCACCGTTACTAAAATAGTCAGCAAGGAACTGAGTCTGAAAGGCCTTAAGCATAGCATGTTTAAATAAGGTCTAGGGCTTTGGGATTTGGGTCTTAGAGATAGTTTTATCTGAGCAAGCAAGGAAATGGTATAATAGTTCTAAATTAAGTGGTATTTGGAGAAGTTAGTCTCTTTTATACTTTTACTATGGGAACTTTTGAAGTGTGTTTTGATGATGGACATGGTCAAGTGGAAATATCCAAGTTAAAAATGGAAGGCTTAGATTTAGCTATGACTCAGGACAAATGGGTCCATGTTAGCAGGATGAGGAAGAATACATAGATACTTACCAGCCTTAGTCAGTTTGCTGCCCTAAAATTGGGACATTTTCTAAATATCACTTCTATTTTCTTAGGGAAAAGTGCAGATAGGATAAGGAGTGAAGAACTCAAATAGAGACTAAAGGGAAATCACTAGAATATCACATCCAAATATGAAGTCATGGGAATGGGGAGAAGGCTCAGTGGAGAAGTGCTTGCTCAAGCATGAGGACCTGAGTTGGGATCCGAATAACCTACAGAAAACTGGAGCTTGGGGTTGGGGATTTAGCTCAGTGGTAGAGCACTTGCCTAGCAAGCACAGGGCCCCGGGTTCGGTCCTCAGCTCAGGAAAAAAAAAAAGAAAAGGAAAGAAAACTGGAGCTTGGTGATGTGCACCTGTGACCCTAGAGATCAGTGGGCAGTTAGTAGAGACCACAGTGATGCCAGAAGCTTGCTGGCCAGTTCCTCTAGCTGAAACTATAAGATCCTGGTTCACTGAGAGACTCTATGTTAAAAGCAAGTGATAATTAATTTAAAAACCCAGTAGGGAATAGCCACTTGTCTAGGACTCTTCAATAAATCTAAATTCATTCACAAGGGCATGGCTACCCTTCTTACTATCTCTTAACATCTTCCATTGGTCATTAAATTTCAACTTTTAAAACAAATCAGACGCCTTGATGCTGAAGCAAGTGATCTATATTGATATAATCTGCTGAAAAACTGTATAAGCAAATATAAATCAAGCCAAATACGTTGATTTAAGGGACACAGGCACATTGTAATAAATTTAGAAAAGAAGTTTAAGATACTTTTAAGAGAATATTCTCCTGAGATTGTAAAATAGTACCCAAATCTTATTAGACTTGATACCTAATGTATATTTGTTTCTTTTTAATGTAAAATTATTTGGGCAAACTCTGCAGCGGCATGGACTGTCATTTATCTAGTACTCAGAAATAGAATTTGCTTCTTCACAAATAAGTTATGGTTTTTCTAGAGTCAGATATCTTAACCGTTTTTAATAAATATGCTGATTCAGGTTGTTTCCTTATTATAACTCAGCAAAGCTATTTCATTTTTTAAAAATTCAACAATAATATATGCATCATGGGCCAAAGTAGCTAAGAAATAACTTGTCCATTTTTAGAAATAAGCCTTCATTTTATTTTGGTTCAGACTTTTGGTTACTTTGTCTTTTCTGTTCTTATACTTTAAGAACTTTAAATCTGAAGCCTAGGATTTATTAAATATTATAATACAGATTTGTCAATGGAGAGAGATGTTTATTTCTGGCTTTGGCTCACATGTCATCATGGGCTGCTGAGAGAAATTACATTGTTGTGTTTTATTAGAGTGTTGTGAATTTTTGTCATAGCTAAAGATCAATTCATTATCAAGAACAGCAAATTAGTAGGTTGTGTATTTTATGCCTCCCTTCTACCTAATGTTTTATTTATTTTATTGATGGCTGTTTGCCAGACAGTTGGAATGTCAGCATGTTTTAAAAATATCTTTCAGTTATATTTTACTTCACCCCATTTTCTTTTTTATTAAAAAATTCCAGAGAATTTTTTATTGTTATTTCTGGTTTATTTTCAACAACTTTTTAATTTATTAAATGTTTTGATGGAGACATACAAGTCAGAATACAGAATGCTGCAAAAACATGTTCATGCAACCATGGGGAAATATGGAGACCCTACAAAATCAGTTCCTTGGAGCCCAAAAAGAACAGAACCTGAAGTATAGATAATGACTCTCATGAATGATGGTACCATAAAGGGTCTTATGTTTATCAAAAAAAGCAGAATGATGTGGCCACCATACCCATGGTTAACCAGGTATCAACTAAAATTTTCATTGATTCCCCAAAGCTAAGGGCAGATTAGGATGGTTTAGAAGAGCAGAAGGGGACAGAGGTCATAATCACTTTCATAATCTTACTCAGACATCTATGTAAGGATAGGTATTATACATTGGAGAATAATCATAGGAAGCTCTCCTCCATGAAGCAGGAACAATCATTATGGAGAGGATTATAAATGGGTCTAGCTACATCCACATCTCTTCTGTAATCATGTAGATAAAAGCTATGGACCACTGTGGGGAAGAATTGCATGTAGTCCAACCTACAAGATTTGGGCAAAGGTCCCTTACTTTTGGAGGAGGAAGAAAGAAGCTTCATCTGAGTGGGCCAGCTTACAGCAGATAGTACTACACTTGCACAGGTGGTCCTAGGTTGTATAAGAAAGCAAGCTGAGCAAATCATGGAGAGCAAGCAAATAAACAGTACTCCCTTATGGCCTCTCAGAATCATCATCTCTTTCCAGATTTCTGCCTTCAGTTCCTGACCTGACTTCCTTGTTGATTCACTGCAAGCTGTAAGATGACATCAATATTTTCCTTACCAAGTTGTGTTCATGGTATTTTATCACAGTAGTGGAAACTATAATTATTACAGTGCTCAAGTTCACAGCTAACGTTCTCTTTATAGATTCTATGGTAGGGTATTCAGGAAACTCCCATCAAAATATCAAAGAATTGAAATGACATCAAGTTTGTCTTCTGAAGATAAAACAATGAAGCCAGAAGTCAGAAAGATACTTGAAAATCCCCTTAATGAGTTTACTAAGTGAATGCTTACTTTATGTGTCATCAAACTGTAAGCAACAAGACAAAAGGAGAAATAAAACTTTAGTAGAAAGATAAATCTTTTGTTCATTGAAGAATAAATCTACAGTACAAACGAGCAAGCCACTGACATTGGCAAATACACATAGCTATTACCAGAGTATAGAGGTGTCAGAAATTAACAGTTAAAGAAATAGGCACAACACTAATAACATGTTTTGAAGATGTGAATATACATTTCCTAAAATAGGTCAAAGTGGCATAAGGGAACTTGGAAAAGAGTTAACATCAGTGTCCATTGGGGAAAGGAATATTACTAGTGTACAACTATGAAGGTGGGAAGCATAGATAAGGAGAAAATCCTTTTCCAGGATGTGAAACAGCTTGGACTCACAGTATGTTCTTTGGTTGGTTGTGTGAGCTGGTGAGACCCTTCAGAACATAGTTTGAGTGTCTAATGTACACATGATGATATGCCATCCCATACCTAGGTATTTAGTCACTAGCAAAGAAAAAAATGCAAAGTTCAGTTTGAATAACCAAAGAAAACAACCACACATTACTACTACTACTGCCGCTGCTGCTGCTGCTACTACTACTACTACTGCCGCTGCTGCTGCTGCTGCTGTTGTTGTTGCTGCTGCTGCTGGTGGTGGTGGTGCTGCTGATACTACTGATATTACAAAACAGACCATTAGCTGGTGAATCAAAAACTGTTATGCTGTGAACATACTACAGTTGAACAATTTAAAACTTTTTAAGCCACTGATATCATGCAATAACCCAAATGATCTAAAACATGAATCCATGTTTTATCAGACTGGTAGAAAAGCCTATAATATGCTCTGTGTCTATGACAAGCTTAAAATGAAAAGCAACAGATACAGAAATACAGGAGATTAACAAAGAGACACATGGTTCTCTCTCTCTCTCTCTCTCTCTCTCTCTCTCTCTCTCTCTCTCTCTCTCTGTGTGTGTGTGTGTGTGTGTGTGTGTGTGTGTGTGGTGAATGGTGGTAAGATTTTGAGCTTAACCATGTTTCAAAATACTTAAGACTATATATAAAAAGGCTGAAACATAGGAAATCATCACAATAATTTTTCTAGTGGCTGAGGTTAGAGTGACTGTGTACTAGCTCCCTTGTGCCCACATTCACACCAGCATTCATTGTTTATTTTCTTTACTATAATCATTGTGAGAGAGATAAGACAGAATTCTGATGTAGTTTTAATTTACATCTCCCTAATGGCTATCAGTATTGGATATGTTCCATATACTTACTGACCTTTTCTTTTTTTACTTCTGAATGAATTAAGCGTCTTACAGAGAATACAGAAAGGAAGAAGAGTAGCTGGAGAGGGCCAAGTGTAGCAGGACTAAGGAGAAGTATAAGGATGGGTTGAAAATGATCACTATATACCATGAATACAGGCCAGTAAAAATGGAAAAAATGAGTCTGTTAGATGTAAATTATTCTTTATTAAAATTGATATTTGCAAAAGAGGAAAACTGTAGAGAAAAATGGGATGAAGACTGTTAGGTGAAGTCTGGCATACAAAATGAAGGAAAAGCTTAACAAAAATAATATTGTAATAATAAAATTGTCTGCTGAGGCCTGAGAAGATAGTTTAGTAAAAAAGCACTTACAATGAAAATGTGAGGACCTATGATTTTGATCTTCAGACCTATGTAAAGATGGATGAAATACTCTATAACCAGATGAGAGATAGAGATAGGTTTCTCTGATACTCATGGGCCTGCTAGCCTGGCATTTGAAGTGGCAAGTGATAGGAGAGCCTATATTCCACAAGGTGGAAGGAAAGCACAGACATTAGAGGTTGCCTCTGACTTCAATGTGTGACTCAGAACATGTTTGCACCCACATTCACATATGAATACACACACACACACATACATGCACACATACATGCACACACACACATACACACGTGCACAAACTCACACACAGGCACATCATTGATATCATCACCTATACATTAATATAAAGTAGAAATTAATTAAAAATAGGTAAATGTATTGAATACATAATTTTCCCTAAACCTTTTCATGGGCACTAGAACACAGTTAAGACACATATAAATTAGAGTCCTTGCTTTGGATAAATCCATTAAAAGATATATTCATTCATGTTCACAACACATGCTAAATTTGAATTATTCTGTGCTTGTTACGACAGCTACCACCATAAATGACATCCTTTATATTGAAGATACCACAGAGAACTTTAATGAGAATATTATGTTTGATTTAAATTCTCTAGTTTCCAGTTATTTATTAACTTTTAATACTTGTAAATGCATATTTTCATGATGCACTATCCAAGGACTTCTCTATATTATTTTGTACACATGTAAGGTGTTTGGAGACATTATGCACATTTGCAATGTTCAGCACAATTGTAGGTACCATTAAACCTTTTCCTTTCCAAAGATTGTATTGTTTCCATAGTAACAAATGCATTTCAAAATGAACACTGACATTGGAATCACTCAACTAGTGCTCATAGGACTGTAGGTTGGCACCTTAGCAGCAATGGATTTTTGCTAAGAAAAGCATGTTAATGTAGGCTTCCTGGCTAAAGTTCCATCCATCTCTTTTCTTTCCTGTGAGAGTACATTTGCTATAAATGAAACTATTTATTTAGCTGTATTGATTAATGAGCAAGAAAGATGAATTTGTCATTTTTATTCACTACACTCCCACTCTCATGTCACTTGTGCACCATGACTTTACTCTTATTTATTTATTTGGTTTTTTGATACAGGGTTTCTCGGTGTAGATTTGGAGCCTGTCCTGGAACTCACTCTGTAGCCCAGGCTGGCCTTGAACTCACAGAGATCCACTTTCCTCTGCCTCCCAAGTGCTGGGATTAAAGGCGTGTGCCACCACTGCCTGACTGTGCCACCACCGCCCGGAGACTTTACTCATTTATTAATTCACTATATAATTACTGAGAGTCTACTATAAATGGAGCATATATTTGCATATTTATAGTTTTTTGATATAGGTATCTTATGCTTTCAGTAGTGCTATAAAATATATGATTTTGGGTCATTTTATAGACAACACAAATGTATCTCACAGTTCTGGAGACTATGAGTCCAAGACAAAGCCACTGTCAGATTTAACTGTCTGGTAAGGACTGTACTCTCCAGAGATGAAGAGTGTACTACAAGGCAGAAGGTGGAAGAGCAGAGGTGCCTAACACTATGTTAAGTGACTTTTATGAGGGCCTTAATCTATTGACAAGGGAGAAATCCCCATGTAACATTATCACACTCAGTATTGGGTTTGGTACCTGAATTTTGGAAACGATATATGCCAATTACAGCAGAAGGTACTGTGCAATGTATTTTAAAGATAGAGAGTCAGAATAATGTAACTTGTGCTTACCATGATTCTATATAGATGTTCTTCTGATCAAGCATATGATATATCTATTTCTTATATTGGCAGTGTTTCTAGAGTGTGGCGTCTGATATCTGAGTACTTACTTGTTTTAGATACCAATCTGTTTTAGTTAGCATTTCAGTGGTCAGTGTAGATGGCTGGAATGAATGCAAAGGTTGTGAATTCAGAGAAAAAAACACAACATTTGGCCTTTTATCTTCAACTAGCTTTAAGAGATTAAAAAAGTTTAGGAAAAATTTTTGTCTTTTCTAACTTGATGAGTTATTAAGAACAGCATTCTCCAGAGACCAGTCCTAGGGCTCTGTAGACTTATTTAACAATATTTTATTATAAAAGCTCTGCAAGAAGGGGCACTTAATGAGATGATCAAGTTTACAGATGAAAGCGTGGCCTCCTGGGTTGAGAAATGCCAAGCTAATGGGAAGAAACTTCAGCTACCGCTCAGGAGGCCACGTGTACACTGAGAGCAAGGGTAGACTGATGAGCAGGCATGCACGAAGTTTTACTTTTAGACAAATTAATTCAGACCAAACAGAAGAAATTAAGACCTCTAAGTGGTGGTATGACCCAGCAAAAAAATCTTTGAATAATGATTAGCCCAGGATATTATTTCTAGATAAAAGAACAATTCTCTCTTGAACATCCTTAGCAAAAATGTAAGTTGAAAACAAAATGAGCCTTCTCCTTTGCTCTTGAATTCTTCATGCCGTTTTGGCCTTTATACCCCCAAGAAAGAAAAAAAGAAAAAAAAAAAACTTCCTGAAAGTATCAGAAAAAAGAAAAGACCAAGAATTTGAAATGATTTTGACTTCAGGTATAAATGCATGAAAATATGGGTTGAAGAGGTGCAGGCTGATTCTAAGGAAAGAATCAAATGTGCAGAAAAACCATCCCCTCTGTCAAATTCAGCCCATCGTTTCCTAATTAGGCCCATGTATTTTTAACATGTAAATTTTGTACTTAATAATTTGATAAGAACATAAAATTTCATTCAAAATGTCTTCTACGTGGAAAAGAATTCAGGCAGTGGAGAATCCCTTCTTTCTCCTTAGACTTCACCCTTTCAAAACTCTGGGCTGTTGGACTGGCTTTCCCCTTCAGAGAACTTAGAGAATGAACTAACAGACACCTTACTGAATGCATTCTGATAACCTAGGTAGTTAAGGATACAGCAAAAGTTTAGGCCTCTAGCTTGTACCTAAATTCAATGCCCATTTTTAAATGCAGCATAGACTTGGTCTTCAGTAGATGGAAAATGGAGAGTTTCTGTTGTGGGATGGTCTTTGTGTAGGCTATGAATATATGTTGCTATGACTAGTTAATAAAGAAGCTGCTCTGGCCTATGGCAAGTCAAGTTATAGCTAGGTGGAAAATCCAAGAGAGAGACAAGATGAAGAAAGGCAGAGGTGGGAGAGATGCCAGCCTGCCACCAAAGGAGCAATATGCCAGCAGACTGGCAATGCCACAGCCATGTGTCAAACATAGATGAACAGAAAAATGGGTTAATTTAAGATGAAACAGCTAGCTAGCAAGAAACTTAAGCCTTTGACCATTCAGTTTGTAATAGAAATAAGCATCTGAGTAATTATTTTGTAAGGGTCTGTGGGACTGTGGGGCTGGGTGGGACCAGAGAAACTTCTGGCTACATGTTTCCAATGCAAAACTATGTACCCAGTAGTTAAACCTGACTTGTGGATTGTCTAAATAATACAAAAGTGATTGTCCTAGTTAAGGTTACTATTGCTGTGATAAGATAGTAAGATCAAAGGCAATTTGGGGAGGAAATTTAGTAAATTTACTAAATCCTACAATTTGGAGGCCACACTTCCATCACTGAAGAAAGTCAGTCCAGAAACCTGGAGGCAGGAACTGAAGGAGATTCCACAGTGGAATACTGCTTACTGGTATGTTCTCTATGGTTTGCTCAGCTGGCTTTCTTACATTATACCATCTAGAGTCCTCCCCAACACTGGGGGGGGGCACCACCCACAATGGTCTGGATCCTGACATATCAATAATTGATCAAGAAAATAGCCCACAGGCCAATCTGGTTGGAGGCATTTTCTCAGTTGAAGTTTTCTCTTCCCCAGTGACACTAGCGTCCATCAAATTAACAAAAACTAACCAGGATTGAGATAGATTTTAATATAGGCTTTCATTGGAATTTCTAATAGTGTACCAAGGATATCAGCTTTTTAAATAACACTTGTTATCATTATTAGTTATTATTAATACTTACTGTAGTTCATATGTAGTTTGTCTCTTCAGGATTCAAATGTAAGAAGTTTGGTTTGTGGTATGGCACTGTGAGGACTTTTTGTTCTTTTGTGGCAGGCCCATGGAAAGAACTAAGTTGGTTTTCCTCTAAAGCAAAGCTAATTTTTACAAAAGTTTGTCATAAAAGAGCGTTCTTCTGTCTCCCATGTACCTTTTGGTGGTTGGAAGGCTCCTCCTCCCCCACACTCTTTCCACTCTGGTACCATTAAGACTGTGTAGCGTACCAAGGAGGATGCTTCTCAGCTGGCCTATGCTATTTGAACTCTTAGTCTCCAAAATTGGGAATGACATAAATGTACTTTCATGATTTGCAGTCAGTTCCAGTAATGAAAATGGACCAACAAAATATTGTCTAACTAAACAAAGTCATGTCTATTACTATTAAATAATGTCAGGATCTAATTAAATAATACCAATAGTGACATTTATTGAGCATCAAAAATATTTCAAATACATCAAGTAAATTACTTTCTTTAATATTTACAGTAATTGATCCTACCTCCTGTGTGTGTATGTGTGTGTGTGTGTGTGTGTGTGTGTGTGTGTGTGTGTGTAAAACTGTGAATTTTTGACAGTCATTTTTTTCTTTCTAGATTCTCTTATCTTTACTTTGTATGCATCCCCCTTCAGTGGCAGCACACTCTACTAGGCTTACTTCTGAATTACCTCCATGTATTTCCAACATGTATATGTTGGCGGCAGTCATGGCCTATCAAACTTCCACCATGTTCTGTCTGGTTATTTTCCTGAGACACAACTCTGTACTAGAATAACAATTCCCTTGAAATAAGTGAATATTCTTCATTGAAACTCTCATGTACTTTCTTTAATTGTATCTAGAGAAAGAGAGTAATTAAGCTTTAAGCCAAGAGGTTTAAACCAAGAGGTGGTTTCACAAATTATTCTTTTTATATTTCTTATTGAAGAATATCTCAATCCTGCCATTGTATTATGAATTTATGAATAGATTCATCTATTGTTATATTGTAGCCCTCAGGATCAAAATCCCAGTAGATCTCCCAGTCCATGGCTTGAGGATATGTTACATTCAAATCATAATAATAGTAGGGTTAGAAATACTGTGTTAATGGAAACATCTAAACATACACACATACACATGCACACACACACCTCTGTCTCTCTCTCTCTCACTCTCTGTGTGTGTGTGTGTGTGTGTGTGTGTGTGTGTGTATGAGAGAGAGAGAGGGGGGAGAGAGAGCGAGAGAGTGAGAGAGAGAGAGAGAGAGAGAGAGAGAGAGAGAGAGAGAGAGAGACTAGAAAAATGTTTGTGCTTACTCCGGAGGAAATAAGAAGCCAATAGTGAGGTCTGAGCAGAAAAGACACAAGTTCTAGATAACATTTTCTAGAAGAGAATACATGGATGGTATGCTGAGAAAAGACTGAAAGGAAAAAATCAAAGACTTCAAGAACATCAAGGGTAGATGACAAGACTTGATGACATATGAGGACAGTCACTTGACACCACATAAAAGCAGAAAAAGTGTCGAGGAATCTAATGCCTTATGCTTTAGAAGGTAAAATTAATTGGATGTATTGCTAGGTTGAATGCATGCTCAATCTGCAAAATAAGATGTCAAAGCTGACTCATTGTTGCAGATCTGAGTAAACAGAGGGATGAATGTGACACAAATTTCTAAATGGTATTATTAATAAAAAAAACTTGGTGCCAGATATTGGGGTATAAGCTGAAAGATCAGAGAAACAGAATAAGCTACAGCCAACCTCATCTGGCCAACCCCTCAACCGATTCTGTTTCCTCAGACTGAATGGCTCTGAGTCCTCACCCAGAAGTGATCTCAGCTGAACTTCTTAAAAGCCTAAAAGCTTAAAAGCCCTAGTTCCTGGTCCTCACACCTTATATACCTTTCTGCTTCCTGCCATCGTTTCCTGGGATGAAAGGCATGTGTCCTTCCCAAGCAAAGATATGAGATTTTTAGTGCTGGGATTAAAGGCATGTGCCACCACACCTGGCTCTGTTCCCAGTGTGGCCTTGAACTCAGATCTCTGCTTTTTAGTGATAGGATTAAAGGTCTGTGCCACCACTGCCTGGCCTCTATGTCTAATTTAGTGCCTGGCTCTGTTCTCTGATCCCCAGGTAAGTTTATTAGGGTGTACAATATATCGGGGGGGGGGACGCAATATATCACATTTCCCCTTTTTTGTCTAAAATAAAACAGTTATAACTAATATAAGAAAAACTAAAATACAATAAGTACAATAAGTGCACATAATATATACAATCAAGAATTACATAAATAATGTCTAGTTCATTAACATTAGACAAATTCAGACAAAAATTCATTATCCTATTTTGGTGAGTCCAATGCAAAATTTGTAAATGGTATATAAAAATCCAATCCATTGTAAACTATTTAAAACAAGTAGTTCTTTTTTAAAAGTAGATTCAACAATCTACCTTTTTATCCCATCATATACATATTATCTCTTTTTTCCTTTCATAGTAATAATCTACCTTTTATCTTATCATTTCATTATCTTTCCTCTTCTTTTCAGAGTAAATTCAAAAATCTACCTTTCCATCCTATTATTTCTACATTTTTTTAGTGTAGATTCAATAATTTACCTTTTTTCTGTATCCTCATTTTTTTCCTTTTCTTTTTTTTTAAACAAGAACTTTGAATCTAATCTCCTTTGTTTAACTTTTTTGACCATTAACAACTAACAACTTGTACCAACCATCATAAACAATGACAATATCCATAATTCATTAAACAACCAAAACTCACCCACCCCACCTCTTGGAAATATGGGCATCATGTTCTTAAAATTATTTCCTGCTGTCTGTGGGTGAAGGCATCTTTAGGGGATCCTGTAAAGAAAATTTTTGGGTTAATTGTTAAGTTCTAGGAAAGTTAGCTGAGTCATTTGTCCAGTCTCTGCATAATGGGAAAATGCAGGGCTTATCTCAAGTTCTTGCTCGAATAGTCTGTGAAGCTGCATCATCTCAGATAGCTATCTAGAAATTGTCCTGAGCAGTTTGTAGTCCAAAGCCTATCTTTGGGTGGTGTTTGTAAGCTTAATCGTGTTATTATTGTTCTACTGAAACTGTTGTTGTGGGGTCTCATACTCTTTTTGGAGACTTCAATGTCGCTGTTAGGAGTGGTGATGGTTCCCCGCAGAAATTTGTGTGTGTGTGTGTGTGTGTGTGTGTCTATACTGTGGTTTGGAGCAATATCAATTGTATTTGTGGCAGAATCCTGTCTCACAGCCAGTCCTAAGTTTGCAATAGAACAGGTTCCATTATTCCTCACCAAGATATTCTTTGATTTCAAGTCTCTGTGAGCAATAGATGGCTTACCTCGGGTACCAACAATCTCCATGTGAAGATGGACAAGACTGCTTGCCATGGACAGAGTGAATTTGATCATCCCTTCTGCTGTAACAGTGTATCTATTCATACAATCAAAAAGGGATTCATGCTCATGGTAATGAGACACCAGTCACAGCTGAATCCACATCTTTGTTGTCTGCTGCTATAAATCCTAGGATGTTTTCATGGCACAAAATCACAATCTGATAAATCTCTGTCTCTCAGAACCATGAGCACTCTAACCTAGAAGAGAATATCTTCGCAGCACCTTCTTCTCCCCGCCACTTGCCTTGCCAAACTTCTCCAAACTGACATTTGCCAACGCTTCTTGTAACACAATGGTCCTAGCAATTGTTCTCTGAACAAGCAGCAGTAAACTCTTCATCCCTGGTAGCAGAGTCGTTGTCACCAGCAACATGATGAGGAACAGCCTGCAATGTGGAGCAGCATCTGCCACCTCCATAATCCCATTGCCACCATTTATGGCCCGGCCCTGGTTTGGCTGCAGCATCTTCTCAGCAAGCCTCCCAGGTTGGCCTGAAGCTTTGGATTCTCCTGCGTCTGCCTCCTTCAGCAAATTCTACTAAGCATGTGCCACCACAACTGGCTGAGTGCAGCTCAGTCCTCAGCTTGGGAGTGCAAGGCCACAGGCAAGCAGCTTTTTTTTTTTTTTTCTTTTTTTAATCTATGCCCCACAAGTTGGATGCCAAATGTAACACGAATCTTAAATGGTCTTACTAAATAAAAAACCTGAAGCCAGATATTGGGGTAAATTCTGAAAGATCAGAGAGACAGAAGACTATATCACCACAGATGAAACTGTCAGCAATTAAAGAGTGGAATGTGGGTGAGATTCCGGGAGGGATGGAAAATATAATGTCTAAATTGAGAGGTGTGTGAAAAATGAAGTTGGGTTATCCTTATTTTCCAATAGTATGTGATTCTTCCATTGTGCATATTTCTGAGTCATTTTGATTATTGTTTCTTATTTGTGGGTTTAATTCACTCTTCTACCATCACATGGACTCTGGGGAAAGAACTCAGGCTGGCATTAAACCATTTTACTGCCTTTCCTTTCTGGTTTGATATGTAGGTATGGTTGTACATGCTTCTCATTCTGGATTTGCTTCTCTGTCTGGATTTTTTTTTTATAATTTCTCACACTTTTTCATATATCTAAATACATTTGCTAGACTCTTCTACATGTTTGTATTCATTGAATTGATACCAATCTGTAACCACATGTTTTACTTCTCTCTTTTGTAATCATCTTAACCTCATATGGCCTATAGATTTCCAAAAGAATTTTGTGAACAGTGTTTTATGCTAAGCAAGGAAGCAATGTGATTGTTATTATCATGTAGAGTTAGATAAATGGAAATACCTTTTTCCATGATATACATATGGCTATTTTGAAAGAATCCTCATTTTAAAATAAAAATTCCTCCTAACTGTCAAGTCCAGACATTGAATTTAAAGATGTATGTGAATAAAAGCTGAGTAAATAATTAATATTTTTTCCAGGCATGGTGGTGCACACCTTTAATCCAAGCACTCAGGAGGCAGGGGCAGGCCATTCTGTGAGTTCAAGTCCAGTGTGGTCTACAAAGCAAGCTCCAGGACAGCTAGGGCTGTTACACAGAGAAACCGTGTCTAGAAAAAACAAAAAACAAAGCAAAATTAAGAAAAAAGAATTGATTTATAAAAAAGATTTATTTATTTATTATGTATACAGTATTTTGTTTGTATGTATGTCTGCAAACCAGAAGAGGGCACCAGATCTCATTATAGATGGTCGTGAGCCACCATGTGATTGTTGGGAACTGAACTCAGGACCTCTGGAAGAGCAGTCAGTGCCCTTAACCTCTGAGCCATCTCTCCAGCCCAAGAATTGATATTTTTAAGATACACTCTTGCTATCTATGAATGTAATTAAGTTCTCCATGCAGTCTTTCATTTTCTTCTGTTAAACATTGAAGTATTATTTTTGGATTCCCAATGTATTTGCCAATGCTCTGCTATATTTATAATAATATTTCCAAAAATTCATTACTGCTGTTTATGTACTGTATTGATTTTTTTTTACATTTATATTGGCATTCTATATATGGTTTGTTTTAATTTCCCTTCCCAAACATTTATAACTTTAACTCATTTGATATTTTCTGACTTTTCTTGAAATTAATGCTAAAAATTGAAGGAAAATAATGTTAGTATGTCATAGACTGGTTAGGTTTATTGGAAATATGCCCATTTGATACAAAATTTTAATTTATTAGTGTGGAATTTTTCACAGTGCATTAGTACAGTTGAAGTTTCAAATACATCCATGTTAGTCGTAATTTCACATTTCTATTGTAAGCTATTTGATGAATGTTTTAATTATTTTCAGTAGTATGTGTATTATTTACATGCTGTCTTCCATCTTTCCCGTGGAAACAGTGATCTTCATTGTATTCTTTCTACTGAACGCTGCTCATTTTGTTTCTTCAGATTATAAACCCTTGAGACAACACAGGAATATATAACCCCAGAGATTTTTGTGTTTCTTTGGAATACATTGAATATTTTATTCACGTTCTCAGCATAATTTCCCCATACTTTCTCAATATGTCTATGGGAAGCGTTAGAGATACTAATGTTTGCGGGGGTCATTTTTGGTGGATGAACTCGATCATGCAGAAAATTGCCATCCTTAAATGTGGCTCTGAAGCACACAGGCCTTCTATCATCCTTTGCAGTGATGCCTACACTATTCTCTCTGCCATCACTGTGATGCAGCTGACTTTCTCAGGTACTTAGTTGGAATTACTTTTCCTCCTTTGCTTTAGTGTTCTTTCTCTGGCCTTCCTATTCCTCAGGATTCCACTTCCTTACTTGGGTAAAGCTTGGAATGCAGGCGTTGCCCTGGATTTTCTCTTCCATGGCATCCCAGAAGCTTCTCTGTACGTCTAGATCCTCACTATAGTTTGCAAGCTTTCCACTTCTTCTTGCTGTAAATGCTTGCTAAGTTTTTAATGCTATAGAATATATATTTTTATATTTGAACTTTCATTGTTGATATTGTCAAACACATATGCTTTGTGATAACGATTTTAAATATATTCAAAGTTTCAGATTATATAAATTGATTCTACTATATAAATGGTTTTGGATATCAAGATCATATACATGGCTTTCACGTCTGTCCTGTTTGGTTTGGTTTTGTCATGCTTTCTATGTCTTTAGACTGGTTGGAAGGAATTACACAGAAGAGTACCCTTTGTCCTCCCGGTTTCTGGTTAAATCTCACCACTGTGTTTCACTGAACAAGTGGAGTGAGGTCATGGAATAAGATTGGGGTGCTCATTTCCTTGATGCATTTTAAAAATTTGGTTTAAAATTCTGGTATTGTTTAAAGATTATTAACCTTCTGAACACTTGTTTTAAGTTATTTTATCCTTATTTACTTTTCAATACTCTCCCTTTCCTAAGATGCCATCTCATGTACATACAGTGTATACCTTAGCAAATCCATTTCTTGGTAAACAAAGTCAGCTTCAGCTAGCTATTCAAATGTCAGTATGAGATATCAGTTCCTCCATGTCCCTGAGGAACATGCCATTTATTTTATGATTGCTTCAATTACTTTTAGTTGTGGCATGCTGTAACTTTGTGTTTTAAACATTTGAAAAGTCCTTTTACGTTTCACTTCAATGTCAATTTTCTTATGGTACAATATCCAGCTTACTTTGAAGACATGGCAGTGTTCAGGGTTGTTTACAATCGCTTGTTACAGACTAAATGGCTATTATTTCCTGCTTAAGGCATTTGCAATTCTAACCCTTTTGTATACAGACCATTGGAAAAGTTAAGTGGTATAAATTCAAGCTCTTTATTTCTGGAAAATGCATAGATTTAGCTATAAACTCAGAGGGCAATTGTTCAATATGAGCTTATGCCAAATAGATGTCCTTTGTCCTTAACATTTACAGCCCACTCCATATTCAAATTATTTATCGCTTTTCTGTGCCAATAGTTGGGTTTCTCTTCATTCCTCCAGTATTTCATAAAGGTTGTAGCACTTTGATGTAACCATGTCTGCATACAGTTCTATCATGTCTACCTCAAACAGAGGTAACAGCTCATCTTTCTTTATGAACCTTAAATATTTGCCTGTTTGAAGACAAAGCCAACACTCATTGGGGCAGAGTGGCACCAGCAATAGCCAAAATTGTATCCGGCCTTTCATTGCTTTTTGTTTCAGAACTTAAAACATTCTGCTTTTTTTTCCTAGTTAGAACACAAAAGGACATTTGTTCACTATCATCTTATGTTTTCTGTGTATTTTGCCAGTAGTAGCAGGTTGTTCAATCCATTGAATTAATAGAACTCAATACTATTCCAGTTTTCTTCACTTTAGCAAATAACACAATTTATACAATGTTATTCTTTCAACTGGAAAACAAGTGTCTCACACAGTTTGGTTTTATACCATTTAAACATGCAACATATGCTAGGCATTTAATAAATATTTATGGAAATAATTGAAATAATCAGTGAAATGAAGCATTTTCCCCCTAGAATATATTTGCATCAAAGCAAAACACACTTAGAACCAAAAATGTGGAGAATGAGAATTTAAGAAGTTCAGTAACTTCTTAACATGATAAAGTCAAATTATAATCATACCTAACTATGCAAAAATGGTAAAATAATACCAACATTGGCGATTTTGACTGTACATTCAAGATATTGTTTCTACTGAATGCATTTCTGTTTAGCAGATAGATATTTCATTGGTGAACATAATCATTTTATATGGTGATATTTTATTTGTGCTGAAATGTGATTTTATTTGTATGTTAATAAATTAAGTTGCCTGGAGATAAGAGATCATAGCAAGCCAGGAACAGAAGTCAGGTGGTAGTAGCACAGGCCTTTAATCTGATCACATGGCAGGCAGAGTCTTGGTGTGGTTAAGACACAGCCAAATGTTGCAACAGGAGCCAATAATCCCAGTACCAACCATAGAGACCAGGAGGTCTATATAGATAGGCAGTGATGAGGAAGTCATGTGGCTGGGCTTAGAGCCAATGAGAAGGCAGAACAGGAAAGCAACGAAAGTACAGGTTAGGCAGCAAGAGGTCTCTCTCTCTCTCTGGGGAAGCTACTGCTGGTGGTAAGCTAAAGTTAGTTGTGGCTATTGCTTTGATCTCTTTGGCTATTTCCTCTGTATTTGGCTCCTTGTTTCTTATTTACTAAGGCTGTTTAGAATTTTGTCTACAATTTTATGCTGGCTATAACATGAGTGTAGGTGTCAGTGGAGGCAAGAGGCATTGGATTATCTGGAACTTGAGTTATAGATGATTGTCAACTGCTTAACATGGGTGCTGGGAAGCAAATATGGGTCCTCTGCAAGGGAAGTATGAGCTCTTAAAAACAACCATTTCTCCCGCCCCTTGGATATAGCTTTACTAGCATTTGATGAATCTAGATTAAATGAAACATTCAGATTCATAAGACCTATATTTTGACTTCACTAAAATCAAGGAGGTTCTGTCTTAGTAAGCCTGAAATGTATGGATGACATCAAAGCATGTTTAGTTTAAATATGAAAACCTTAGTTTAAGATAAGGAAGCAATTTGGAGAAGCATCTTTTTGTTACACTTGCATGTACTTTGTAACATTAAAATTCAAGTCAAGCAGATATACATTTTAAAATATGTTCTACCTTTAGGAAAAAATGCAAATCCAAAAATATATAAGTGGTCTATAAGTAGATGTCATGAGAGTAAGCTGGTAACTTTAATCACATTTTATCAACATACTGCAGAATCTTACTATCTTGAACATTAAATGTGTATACATATATATGATATTCAGATATAATTCTACAAACCATAAACATGAATAGTTTTATAATGTGTTTCCCATCCTAGGTGTATGGGCAGAAGGTAGTATTCTCTGACAGAAGGCACTTTATCTTCAGTATATGAAACAGAAACATATCCATTATGATAAACGAGGAAAAGATTCTTTGCTTCAAAATAAGGAAACTATTACATCCAAGGAAAAGTTAAGGGCAACATACAAGTAAGAGGTTTAAAATGCTTTACTTCTTAGGAAAATACAGTGACCATACAGTAGAATTAATGTTTCTATTCACGCTTTACATATTAAAAATAATAAGTTGGAAAAATTGGAACAATTTCAGTTAATTTAAGTAACTTTGAACACAATGTATTGAACATATATTTCTGTAAGCTAAATATTTATAACCAAATGTTCAAGCTCTGAGGCTAGAATCATAAAACCCATATTTTAAAATTGGTTGACTAAATGAACATAGTTTGAAACAGGTAAAAAAACTTACATTTTATAATATTCTTTTATTATGACAGCATGTAGATTAGCATGAATCTATTTTTCTGCTGATAAGCCCTGAGGGGCTTAGATGAAATCTAAAGTCAATATGTATAGATCTATGTTCTTCTACTAATTAATTTTTTTCATTTATGGAAACTTACTTTTAATTTATGTTTAAATTTGGGAAATCAGTGTGCACTCAGAAATCTTAATACACATAGATAAAACAAATACACAGTATACATGTGTATAATTAAACAATGAAACAAACATGTCTTTGTGTGCCTCTTAAGTACCTCAGATACAGGTACACTGGTAGTATCTAGCAATTCTAACAATTTGAATGCCTAAATAATTGATATTTGTTTCTATATTCTACTCCTCAATTAAAAATAAGTATTACTTTGGACTAATAATTATTTTAATATTTAAGCAAGGAAAAGATGGACTGTAAATGTCTATAGTGAAAACAATGTATGGGAAGAAAACCCAGAATTGTAAAAACAATAATAACCAAATCTAAGTAAAAGGGAATGTCAGTTGGACCTGGGAGAAGTTGAGGGAGGGAGGAAAACCCATAACTAGAATATATTATATGAAAAAATTCTATTTTCAATAAAAATAAAAGAAACAGACAACAGCCATTAACTAAAAGAATATTCTGTACTCTATATATTAATGTGTGAATGAATGTTCAATGATGATATAAATGGAGGAGAGAAATCTCTTGCTTTTGTAACAATTCCAGTTTTAAAAAGTAAAAAAAAATAAATGAGATTATGATTGAGCATTGGATCACTGAAATCATAAATGATTAAGAGAAGAATCGTCAATGGAGGATTTGAAAACTAGGTGGTGAAAATATAAAAATGTCTTAAGTTCATTAAACTTAGAAAGATATATTGGTGAAATTATTAAGACCACTCCACAGTTAAAAAGGAGATTTATTTTGTGGGGTAACTTACAAGTGAAGGGATGGTTTACAGGGTCTGAGAAAGTTGTAGCACGGTCGGACGGTGTTCTCTGGAGAACTCTGCTCAGTCTACCTACAGCGTCCAGGGTCCAGGAACCAAGAGAGCTGGCACATCTAGATCTTGGTTCTTCAGGGTCCTCTCTTGGCCCTGCCTTGTAGGTGTGACAGTTACCAAAGCCTCAATGGGGGGTTGGAACTTCCAGATCAAAGCTGGAATGGCTACCCACTACATCTCCCCCTATTGTCTAAATAAGAATGTTCTAACTAATACAAGACTATATACAAAGGAATGGTTATCAAAAATTGTCAAGTAGTAATGAGGGACAATGACCTAGATAAGATGGAACTACAACCAACGCGAACAATATCAAGCAAGAAACACATTCTAAAATCCAGAGAAGTCTAGAGCATAGGTAAATGGTGTGTTACAAAGATCATTCCAAAAGGTATCCTATCCTAAAGAACCTGAATCTAATACTTAAAATGTCCTATCCAAAATATTTTATATATATACTAAGTTGTCACGATAACTGCGAGTCTTCAATTCCATTAAAGACCTGAGAAGGAATGTAATGGTACCTGAGAAGTATGTCATATTTTTGCTTGGGTGTATGACATAGATATGAGCTATAAATAAATAGATAGATAGATAGATAGATAGATAGATAGATAGATAGATAAATGTATATACGTGGTGCTATTGTGTTCCTCAATATATTGTGCACCCTAATAAACTTATCTGGGGTCAGAGAACAGAACAGCCACTAAATGCAGAGGAAAGAAAATGGAGGCACACATACCTTTAATCCTATACTTGGGGGGCAGCGATCCAGGCCACACTGGAAACAGCCAGTTATGGTGACATACACTTTTAATCCCAGGAAGTGATGGCAGGAAGCAGAAAGGTATATAAGGTGTGAGGGCCAGGAACTTGAGGCTTCTTAGCTTTTAGGCTTTCAGCAGCAGTTCAGTTCAGCTGATATCCATTCAGATGAGGACTCAGGCTTCTAGTTTGAGGAAACAAAATTGGCGGAGAAGTTGGCAAGGTTAGGTTGGCTGTGGCTTGCTCTGTTTCTCTGATCTTTCACAATTTACACCCATAGCTGGCACTGAAGTTTTTATTAATAGAATCATTTAAGAGTCATGTTACATCTCTCTCTCTCTCTCTCTCTATCTCTCTCTATCTATCTATCTATCTATATCTTCATATAGTTGTAAAATGTATGTGCACTATCCTATATGCATCTCCTAAAAATAGAGAACTGTGTTTGCAGAGAAGGGAGAAGTGGGAGTAACAAGAGAGGGTGATGAGGAGCCCACATGGCAGAAGTCCATGACATACTTGAACAAAAGTATCATAAAGCCTTTACTTTGCACAATGAACATACACTAATAGCTTTTTTAAAAAGGCATGATAAGACCCACAATACTGAAATTGGATCTTAATTAATCATCTCAGAATATACCTATTAATTATAAAGCAAAAATAGTTTTACAGTGGAGAAACCCGGGAAATAACCCATTATCCCAGTGATTAAAATTAATCTCAACTGGAAAAGAACAAATTCTCCTCAAGTTCCTTTTGTTAGAACATCCCAAGAAAGACAACACCAGCGTTTCTGTGCTGTCCTCCTTTATTCAAACTCTAGTCTAACCATAGGAACTATTATGCAAGCATAATCCAAGAGATATTATATAAAATAATGAACTCATCATCTCTCAGACTTCAAGAAAGAGGAGGCAAGACTGAATAATTTCTCCAGATAGTGGAGATGAAAGACAAATGACAAGTGAATACCCAACCATGAACTAAGTTATGAAATAGAGAAGTTATTTTGGTGCATATACTGTAGAGGAGAAACTGACGAATTTTGACTCCCGCATTAGGTAATAAACCTCTACCAATAGGAAATTCCTAGTATTTTTTACTGTTTTATGTGAATGAAAGTTTTCCTTCAGTAAATATATACAATTACACCTTTGATCTGAGTGTCTCCTAGTGTGTAAGGCACGGTCCTCAGTTGGTAGCACTACTGAGAGGTGATTGGGTCATGAGAATGCTAATTTCATTAATGAATTAACTCATCAATGACTTCATAGCTCAATGGGTTATTAGGATTTAGGCCCTAGAGGAATTATATCACTTTTACCTCTTCCTTTCTCACTTTCTCTGCTTCCTAACCGAATCAAGGTGAACGGCATCTTTTACTACATTTGCTTGCCATTAGTGTCTCCTGCCTCGCTTTAGTCTCAAAGTTTATCCTGTATATTCAGTATATCCAGTGTCTCCTGCCTCGCTTTAGTCTCAAAGTATATTCTGTGTATTCAGTATATCCAGTGTCTCCTGCCTCGCTTTAGTCTCAAAGTTTATCCTGTATATTCAGTATATCCAGTGTCTCCTGCCTTGCTTTAGTCTCAAAGTTTATCCTGTATATTCAGTATATCCAGTGTCTCCTGCCTTGCTTTAGTCTCAAAGTTTATCCTGTATATTCAGTATATCCAGTGTCTCCTGCCTTGTTTTAGTCTCAAAGTATATTCTGTGTATTCAGTATATCCAGTTTCTCCTGCCTTGTTTTAGTCTCAAAGTTTATCCTGTATATTCAGTATATCCAGTGTCTCCTGCCTTGCTTTAGTCTCAAAGTTTATCCTGTATATTCAGTATATCCAGTGTCTCCTGCCTTGCTTTAGTCTCAGAGTTTATCCTGTATATTCAGTATATCCAGTGTCTCCTGTCTTGCTTTAGTCTCAAAGTTTATCCTGTATATTCAGTATATCCAGTGTCTCCTGCCTTGTTTTAGTCTCAAAGTATATTCTATATATTCAGTATATCCAGTTTCTCCTGCCTTGATTTATACTAACAGTAATCAATCTGACTTACCACGGACTGAAATGTCAAAAACTGTCTGAAGCACCTAACTTTATCTTAATTTGTTCCCCTGACAATGTTGTCACAATGAAGGAAAGGTGACTATCACACACACACACACACACACATAATTACAGACAATGAAGTTTCATATTAGTGTGTAATATGCTTTCTTGTTGGAAAATATTACTCACATAAAGGAAATACAGGAACTTTCATGAAATTAAATATAATCAAATGTGGAAGATACTTGCTTTTGCAGAATCTATATTAATGGAATAAAATGAGATTTTTGTGTGATGTGATTGAAAATAACTCATAACTCTAAGGTTATTTCACTATAAAATATAGAAACAAACAATAATATTTATATTTAATTATAAAATGTAAAGAGAAAGCATTTTAATAGAAAAATTTAGAGAGAGAAAATAGTAAGCCCTCTTGACAAAAAATATGATGCATTGTTTTCATCAAAATATATAAAACAATAAAAAGATATATAGGTATAATTGAACATGTAGACATTTCTTGTTTTGGGATAACAAAATACCATTAATATACATATTCTTGATAATTTATAAGTTTAATATGATACTGCTTTTGTGCACATGTGTGATCCTGTGTGTACAAATAAACATTAATTTGATGGACATACATATAGAAGACAGAGGTTCATATTTGGTTTCTTCCTTAATTGCTTGCAACTTGGTTGTCTTAGATATAGTCTCTCACTAAATTTGGAGCTCACTGATTCAAGTAGAAAGGCCAACATCCAAGCCCTCCTGATTTTCTTGTCCATGCAGCCCTAGCTTTTATATCATAGGCAATTGTATCTAATTTTTCTTTATTTACTCATTTTGGTAGGTATTGTGGATCAAATTCATGTCTTAATGCTTGTGAGGAAATCACTTTACTGCATAGAGTTATTTCCCTGATTAAAATGGTGTTTTTATCAACCTTTTTATCCCTAATAATAGATGAATAATTTTAAAGTTAATACAGAAAAATAACCACAGTTGCATGCATAATAAAATTCTGTAAAAGAGAAACAATTAAGATCAATAACCCTGCCACACATAAATCAGAGGTATTCTCAGCTTCATTCATAATATCAGAACATATTGGACTGAAAGTGGAGCAGCATTTTTAACTAGTAAAACAGAAATAATTCAAGTCCTTGATATTTGGCAAATCAGTGCTCCAACAAACATTCATGTGTTCCTCATTGAAGTTGAAAATAAAATGTCATAAAGAGTTAGGCAGATACTTGACAAAACTACATGTGCATTTGAACTACAAAGAAATTAATCAATTTTTAATGAAATAGCACTATATAAGTCTTCAGTAAGCAAGCTACAATCCATACAACTGTAGGGGTTATGCAAAGAGTAAGGAGCTAGGAGAAAGGGTTGGATTACTGTGGAAAGTGAAATTCGAATAGAAACTATGATGGAGGCAGGATGAGGGTGGGCAGATAGAAGAGGAAGATCAATGGGGAGTGAGAGGGAAGAGGATAGTGAAGGACAGAATACAAACATGAGGGAGAACAGCAGAAATAAAAGGCCATTTGAAAGCTAGTATGGAAACCCCTGACAGTAGAAGTTTCCTAAAATATGAAAGTGATCTAAATGAAATCTCTGTAGCTAGAAGTTTTCCTGTGTCCCACCTGGTCCACAGCCGCTCATAACCAAGTAAACACACAGAGGCTTACTTACTTAAAACTGCTCGGCCATTAGCTTGGCCACCACTGAATAGCTCTTACAACTAAACTCAGCCCATTTCTCTTAATCTATATGTTGCCATGTGTTCCATGGGTTTACCTATGGGCCATTACATGCTGATCTCTGGATGGTGGGCTGGTGTCTGCTGACTCAGCCTTACTCTCCCAGAATGCTCCTTCTCTGCTTATCCCAACTATACTTCCTGCCTGACTGCTGGCCAATCAGCATTTCATTTATCAACCAATCAGAGCAACACATTCACAGCATATAGAGCAACACCACCCATCAAATCTCTAAATATCAGAGCAGATAGATCTCCAACTGTGTATCGCTCATCCTCAAATTAAACTTCCAGTCTAGTAATGGTTTACATCTAATCAATTATTGGCTAAGAGAGTTTCTTCAGAACCCTAAACACATAGGATATTGTTAAGGCTATTGGTTGCTCTCCACAAACTGATGGTAAGGTCCTTTTGCTGAAGACATCATGTTCACAACTCATTGAACATGAAGTTGAGCTGGTGCCTATGTAGAGCCTTTACCCTCATTGACTAATGTTCATGGTTTTCGAAGGTACTTTGCATGCTGCCAAAGGAAAACAGTAAATACTAACCCAGCTATAAGCCATTCAATCTACAAAAATGACCTGTCCTCAAGATGCACTAGTGCATGGTGACACAAAGCTTGTAGGAGTAATCAACCAATATCTGGTTGAATTTAAGACCCACTCCATGAGATAGAACCCATCCCTGACACTACTTGGGTGACCAAGAACTTGAGACTAGATTAGTCCAAGCACCTAGGGGAAAACAAAATACCACTGTTCTTCTAAAGTAACAAAACAATAAAATGACTCCTAATGACTTTTTACTATGCTTGTAGATTAGTGCCTGGCTCAGCCATCATTAGGAAAAGTTTCCTTCTGTAGTAGATGGGAACACATACAGAGGCCTACAGAGAGATAATGTGCAGATTGTGAGAGACCTTGGAATAAAAAGTCTTAAATGAGATGTCTCCATCAAATACTTCCTCTGAGGGTTCAGGGAACCCTGTGTAAGAAGAGGCTGAAAGATAGTAAGAGCCAGAGGAGGATGGCAGACACCAAGGAAAAAGATCTTCTAAGCACAGCAGGACAGACAAACATGAACTCACAGAGACTGTGGTGGCATGGACTGAGCCTACACTGAGCATACAGAGGTCAGGGCCAGATGAATTCCCAGCACTGAAAAGAGAAGAGGATACAAGCCCTCATCCCTAACCCAGATGCTGTCTTCAATAGATAATCTCTTGCAAATGGAAAAATCAGTTTTCTCCAAAAGAATCTTACTGAGAATATGGACCAATTTTTAAGGGCAGGCCTCATACTGAGCAGTAGATGGCTAATACAAACTGAACTCAATAGAATCTTTGGAAGTCCTTTGTCTCATAATGCTTTGTTAGGGCATCTTTTTAAACCTTGTATGTTCTTTGAATATATACTATGGCTTCCAGATTTGTATTATAGGATTTCCATGTGTGTCTTTGTATCTGTAATTGTTTCTTACTATTTTCTTTGGCTCTTTTTCTTATGTTTTTAATTTATTTATATTATTCTTTAGATGCCTGTTTTATTTTTCTAATGAGAGAACAGGTATGGATGAGTATGAAAGGGGACATGGAGAGGATCCCAGAACATTCAGGGAGGAAAAAGTGTAAACAGAATATATTGTATGAAAACTACCTATTTTTAATAAAAGAAAAATAAAAAAGAATTGAGCAACATGAATATAAGATTATTTCTTCAAGAACATGAACAGAAATATGCACACCTAACCATAAAGAAAGTTGTTTCTGCAGCATTGTTTGAAATTATGAAATATTATAAATAGCACATATGCCCAAGGAATGAGTAGGAGGAGATATTCTTATTTTTTCTTTATTAAGACATTTTCTTCTTATTCTACATACCACTCACAGATCCCACTCCGTCCCTCCTCCCACCCTCCAGCCTTCCCTCCCAAGCCACCCCACATCCCCCAAATCAAGGTCTTCCATGGGGAGTCAGCAGAACCCAGCACACTGAGCATTGGCAGGTCCAAGCCCTTCCCCACTGCACCAAGGCTGTGCAAGGCATCACACAGCAGGCACCAGGATCCCAAAAGCCTGCCCATGCACCAGGAATAGATGCTGATTATCCTGTCTCAGTGCCCAAAATGGGGTATTCTATAACATGTTCATCATTCACAGGGTTGTACAGTTGCTGACTCACATATGGTAAAATTCTGAAATTTAAATGAATAGTTGTTTGCTGTCTTGTGGTGAAATAAAGATCCCAATTCCATCTGGTATTATGCGTCTGTAGATAACAGTTTTGCCAAACGGTCATCTTTACCCAAGGGAGCAAACACAGTTCTTGCTTATTGGTAAACAGCATGTGTCATATTTGAAAATCCATACACTCTTCCATGGAAATCAGATGATATCTTGTTCTCTATAGTATAAAATCTGCTTCTTACTGTTGCTAATGTCATACCCACCATTCCTGAGTAGAACCTCTATGTAACTCTGAGTGTTGTATGGGACATTCTTCCAGAGGGCTGTGAAGACATATATATATATGAAAATCTTCTGTCAGTATCATCTGCCAAATGATAGGTGCTGTCATCATTACTGGGATGTCCCTGTGGGTCCATAAAGGGCATGGAGATGAACCACTCCAGAGGCTGTTTCAGGGAACAACATCTGCTTTAGTGTACAGGAACAACCACTTATAATAGTGGAAGCCTATTGACTGGGATTGGCTAGCACATTACCTTGGATTGGACAGTGAGAGCTCATACCACCAGAGTCTATCTGCACAAGAATAGTGTTTAAGGAGACACGGAGCATGCAGACTCAGCAGCAGGTCTGCTAAGAACTACTCATTCTACTTAAGAATTCAGTGTTGTGACTTCTGGGAACACACAGGAGCATGCTGTGCCATGCTTCTACTTAGAAACACAGTATGCCAGGTAGGCTAGCTGCCAGGTCTTGCCTGCATTTTCTACACTTCCCCCCTCTACAACATTTTCCTTTCCTGAGAGCAGAGCCTCTTGAGCAATGAGCAGAATATGCCAACCAATATATTACAACCAAAAGGATAATAGCATAGGTAAACAGATTATAAGGGACATAAAAGCAAAGAGGGTATATAGGCATGGGAATGATGTCATTTCAAAATTTAGAATCTTCCTTTATAGTAGTCACATCAGAAAATATGCTGGAGGCATCAGTAAACAGCTGTGGACAAGGTCCTCTGACCTTACCCCCTGATAACAAAGGAGGGTGAGGTACCAAAGCCCAACAATTTTCAGCACTGGCGAGGTTTAGAGTCAGTGCAGTAAGCAAACACATGAACGGGAGAGGTGCTCGAGTCTCTTGAAGCTGCTCAATTGCATCAGTTTCTTGTAGATATCAGCTGTCTAGAGTCTGATGAGTCAGGCAGGAATCCAGGTAGGCTTTGGTTCATTTTCTGGAAAGACACAAGGCAAACCTCTCCCAGTGGCAAGTCATGGGGTACTGATTGCCATTTACCTGTTATTACGTCTTTCCAGGTCTCCAGAGGTAACCTCGTGGGCCTTGACATAAGTACCCAATGTGTATGAGCTGTGGTATTTCTCTTGTCATCTGTTTTCAAAATAAATTTAAAATAGATAATGCCATATTACTGAGATGTTGAGGATGAGCCTCATTCAGACCCATGTTCCCCACTCTGTACTCATCAATTTGTTCTTAGAGTTGCTCGTGGGGATTGTAAGGGATGCCTGTAACAAGCTGCATTTTCCATTGGAGACAACATTTTTTAAAGGCAGTTCATAATCTTCTGTAGCGGTATGTTTTTGAGCTCTTAAACAAATGTCACCTCGAGGCAAATTTTTAAAAATTAAGAGTAAATAAGGAAAGTGCAAGAATACCCCTCAGTCCCCCCTCTTTTCTTTTTATAAATAATGGTTGTTTTAGTGGGACATGGGACATTGGATGGTAGGGGCTGCTACTGTAAAAGGTGCAAAGACATTGGTGGCACATGTCTGAGTCACCATTTCTTGGCATGCCAGGATCCAATCATCCCCAGAATTTAATCTTCACTGGAGAAGCAGACACACTGGGTTGCTCTTTTGGCCAGCCATCATCACAACAAGCACAAAGCCATGAAAAAGGATCTGTATGTGGTGGCAGCTGAGATTCTTCACTTTCTAAGCTACAGTGCTCAAACAATGCATTCAAAGAAAGGAATAAAAGCGATGCACCAAGAGCCCTTCACTTGGACCACCCTTCAGATCCCTTACTGGGACTTCCTTCTTTTGTAGAACTATGCTCTTTGGCACAGCAAGAATTTCTATCCACACCATCTTGATTTCCCCTAGTTCTTTTTCCTTTTCCTCCCTAACTGTTCTTATCTCTGTCTCTAAAAAGCCTGCAGTGCTGTACTTACTGCCCTTCCCTGCATCAGTAGGCAGACACCAGATTACAGCCATAATAATGGGATAGAATGAGTCAGACAAGGAACATCCAGTCCTAACTTCCTCTTTCCGTGCAATATTCAAGGCCATCTGCCAAGGTTCTGTATCTAACATCCCGTCTATAGAAAACCAAGGATTTATCTGTAGAAATTCGGACCAAAACTTTTCTAACTCAAGCATTTGTACTTTAACCCTTTTCTCTTTTAGCAGGCATTTTACCACTTAAAGCTGAGCCGTTCTCTGACCCTGCTGCAAATTTCTGATTCTGCTTTGGGTTTCTTTTACCAGGGGCTCCCTTTATCCAATGTACTCATGTCCTCCACATTTGCATGTGGTGATATTGTGGCCCTCAAGATATTGTGTACTCTAATAAACCTTTCTGGGGTCAGAGAACAAAACAGCCACTGGATGGATATAGAAGTCAGGCATGGTGGCTCACACCTTTAATTCCAGCACTTAAGATCTCAGGTCTTGCTTGGAAAAGACACACGCCTTTAATCCCAGGAAGTGATAGCAGAAAGGTATATAAAGCATGAGGACCAGACCCTAAAGGCTTTTTAAGCTTTGAGGTTTTTAGCAGCAGTTCAGCTGAGATCCACACCGGATAAGGACTCAGAGGCTTCCAGTTTGAGGACACCGGATCAGATGAGAAGTTGGTGAGGTGAGGTTAGCTGTGGCTTGTTATGATTCTCTGATCTTTCAGCATTCACCCTGATACCTGGCACCAAGTTTTTTTTTATTTTTTATTAATAAGACCCTTTAAGATTCGTGCTACATTTGCATGCCAAATTACCGTCCTGTATTTTCTCTTCCAAGGTGCTACGTGGGATTGAATTTATTGTGCTTGGGCAGGAATTCATTCTTTACTAGAGAGGGGTGAAGAAGAAATCACAACATCTGTACCATGATATGGATTTACCCTTAGAACAAACCATCAATTAAAAGTAATAATGGTGCTAAATTTATGTAGTGGCTATTTCTTTAAAATATTGTATGTGCTGAATATAAACATTTCCTATATAATCTATAAGAAATCCTACACAGATTTGGTCATTACTGTAAATCAATGTTAATTCAAGCAGGGAGACCATGCTGGAGGTAAATAAGCAAATTCTCAGCAAGAAAAGGTTTACATTGCCTTTCCCTATGTCATTATCTAAGGGCTAATAGAGAAAAGAAAATCACTGCATTTAACTGTGCAGACCCATTTTATCATTTGTTGTGTAATTAATATTAATTAATATGCTTTGATTTTGTTTGTTGGACTAATAGAGTTTTTGTAAAAGAAATGCCCAGTTCAGTAATTAAACAGATAAAAAAATAACATAAAGTAAATATTATTGTACTTACAGTTTTTCCATATATGTATAGTAAACATATAACTACTCTATAAATTAATGGCAAAATGTCTACAATTTCTATGTAATGTTATAATATTGAATATGAATACATATAGAAAAACTAAACTCTGTACAGAAATCCTTATTATAATAATTTAGCAACCAATGTCTTCTCTTGGTCTCATTATGTTTTGTGTCTGTTTGTCTGTCAGTCTCTCTCCAATATACTTATTTAATAATAATATTTGATATGTATGTAAAAGCCGAGGGAACAATAGGTGGATTAAAATGATATTCAGCAGGCAAATGCAAGGAATTAAAAAGAAAACTAGAAATATGTATATCAGAATTTAGAGTTACTAAGATCTGTCCAAGAAAGAGACATGTTTAACGCATAGGAATGCTCATAGGTGAGCAGTAAATGCTGACTATAAAAATACCATGCAAACAGTAAGCATGGGCTGGCTATGTAAATTAGACGAATCACACTTTCTTTTTTCAGCATTATTATTTTTATTATTATATTTGTGTTTTAATTTTACACATCAGCCATGGGTTCCCTTGTCCTTCCCCCTCCCAACCTACCCCCACCTTCCCCCACCCCCTCCCCTCCATTCCCATCTCCTCCAGGGCCAAGACTCCCCTGGGGATTCATTTAAATCTGGTGGATTCAGTACAGGCAGGTCCAGTCCCCTTCTTCCAGGCTGAGCAAAGTGTCCCAACATAAGCCCAAGGTTCCAAACAGCCAGCTCATGCACTAAGGACAGGTCCCAGACCCACTGCCTGGATGCCTCCCAAAAAGTTCAAACTATTCAATTGCCTCACTTATCCAGAGGGCCTGATCCAGTTGGGGTCTCCACAGCTTTTGGTTCATAATTCATGTGTTTCCATTTGTTTGGCTATTTGTCCCTGTGCTTTTCCAATCTTGGTCTCAACAATTCACACTCTTACAGTCCCTCCTCTTTCTCGACAATTGGACTCCTGAAGCTCCACCTGGGGCCTTGCCGAGGATCTCTGCATCCACTTCCATCAGTTATTGGATGAAAGTTCCAGCACGACCATTAGGGTGTATGGCCATCTGATCACCAGACTAGGCCAGATCAGGCCTTCTCTGGACCATTGCCAGTAGTCTACAGTGGATGTATCATTGTGGATTTCTGGGGACCTCTCTAGCACTTTGCTTCTTCCTGTTCTCACGTGGTCATCATTTATCATGGTCTGTTATTCCTTGTTCTCCCTTTCTGTTCTTGATCCAGCTGGGATCTCCTGCTCCCCTAAGCTCTCTTTCCCTTGAACCTTGCCCTTCATTACTCCCACTGTTGTCCAGGTTGTTCATGTAGATCTCATCCATTTCTCTGTCATTGAGTGATCCCTGTGTCATTCCTAAGGTCCTGTTTTCTATGTAGCCTCCCTGAGATACCACCTTACACCTGTCAGAATGGCTAAGATCAAAAACACAGAAGACAGCTTATGCTGGAGAGGATGTGGAACAAGGGGAACTCTCCTCCACTGCTAGTGGGAATGCAAGCTTGTACAGCCACTTTGGAAATCAATATGGCGCTTCCTTAGAAAATTGGGAATCCATCTCCCCCAAGACCCAGCTGTAGCACTCTTGGGCATATACACAAGGAATGCTCAATCATACCATAAGGGCATTTGCTCAACTATGTTCATATCAGCATTGTTTGTAATAGCCAGAACCTGGAAACAACCTAGATGCCCTTCAACTGAAGAATGAATAAAGAGAATATGGTACATATACACAATGGAGTACTACTCAGCAGAGAAAAACAATGACATCATGAGGTTTGCAGGCAAATGGATGGATCTAGAAAAAATCATCCTGAGTGAGGTAACCCAGACTCAGAAAGACAAACATGGTATGTACTCACTCATAGGAGGATACTAGATGTAAAACAAAGATGACTAGACTGCTACAAATCATACTTTCTCTAGAAGCTATTCTGTAATGCTAGAGGGAAATTCAATGAAGAAAAAAACCTAATATTACAAAAGTATTTTCATCTTTTATAAAGCTTCAAATATCATTAAGGAAAATTTTGTGAAGTGGTTGGAAAAATGCCATAATTGTAGTAGGATAGGCTTATGTACTTTTGGGTAATTCAATAGTGTATGAGACAGAATATGCACAGGTGGATCTTGACATTAATATAATATGTGCAGTAATTTCAAAATATATATTCTTTTTGTTCCTTGTGATATATTCACTGGAATAGACAATATATTAGTCTATCCCACAAATCTCAATAGATTTTAAACAATAGAGATTTTACATGATCTGTTTCCTATTATAATAGAACAAAATTAGGTAACAATCATAATGTGCTGTCTAAAAGAATTCTGATTTTCTAGAAATAATAGAGAAATCTTCTAAATAACTAATGATCCAAAAAGGAATCAGGAAAATAAAGCAAATTAGAACAGCTGAACACAGTGAAAGCAGTTCCTAAAGAGAAACCTGTGGCTTTAGTTTATGATGTAAAAGAGAGTTCTAACATCAGAATATTAGTCTGTGAAGGCATATAAGAAAAGCAAATTAATATCTGTAATATAAATAATATAAACAATGCATCTGAGTAAGAAAAAATTATATTTTAAATTTTAAAACATCAAAATCTATACATTAAAAGGTCAATAGGACTGTCTTTTAATAAAATAAATATCCCCATACTTATTGCACAGATTTGTGTATGCCTTCATTTAAGTCTGTACCACATGTGTGTCTCATGCCCATGGATCCCCAGGAACTGGATTTAGAGATGGTTCGTGAATCTAGTTGTGGATGTTGGGAATAGAATCTGGGTCCTCTGCAAAAATAGTCAGTGCTCTTAACCACTGTGGAATCTCTTCATTGCTCAGTAGGATTGTTTTATTCCTACCTTGACTAATTAAAAAGATTGAGCAGAATCAGAACTATGAACATTTATAATGGATTTGTATAATTTTTTATTGTAGACCCTATGAACTTTAAATGAATAAAAAATATTATTATCACCTAGAATCTCCCAATATGGGATTAACCAAATTTTTACAAATCTTTGTAGAACACAATTTTTCAACTTTGATTAACTAGTAGAAAAAAATTTAATACCCTCATATTTATTAAACATATTTGTGTTGTAACAATAGTATTTTCTTCAAATAAACCCTTATGATTTGGTATTTTCACTGTTGCATATCCAAAACTACTTAATGCTGAGTTCATATGAACGTTTTCAGAAAACAGAGAATCACTATAGAAATAACTTCATCTTTCTACCGTAACTTAACACTAAACTCTGAAAAATAATATTGTGTTATAAACCACTCTTCCTTATGAACATCAGTGTAAAACACTAACCAGATATTGTCCAAATAATTTAAATCATCCCCTGAAGAGATGAATCAGTGGTGAAGACAATGACTTTTCTTCCAAAGGGCCTGGGCTTAGTTCCCAGCAACTACATAGCCACTTACAACTACCTGAAACTCCAGTCCTGGAAGATGTGATGCCCTCTTACAGCTTCCAAAGGCACTATTGCACATATGGTGCACAGACATAAGTGCAGGCAGAATAACTGTAAATATTAAATAAATAAAGTAAAAATGAATTCAACCATCTATGAAGTGAGTACACAAGTTAAAATAGGGGTTATTCCAGCACTTCTAGGCCAAAATGTACCAGTATAACATACCTTCCTGCAGTCATTGAAAGTTTTCAAATGTAGATATTGCTGACAAATGCAAGAGCAAGCATCCTGACAAAAGTCACAGTTAAATGCAACCAAAATGTCCCTCCAAACTAAACTGAAAACAATTCAATGATGGTGACTATTCTTTTGAAAATCTACAGCTATCATGACATTTAACACTGACAATCTCATATTGAACGAAGCAAGGATGCTTAGTATAGTCCTAATAGAACATCTTATATTATAATAAGGCATAAAAATAAAGACCATAGTGATAACCAGTGAAGTAATGAAAATCTCCATTGTCATAGGACATATCAGTTTTCATAGAAAACTGTAACAAATTTACTAACAGATAATTGGAGTTAATTAAGTATATATGTATTAGTGTGACATGGGGTGGAAGCTTCACAGATAAATACATTGCATTTGTAGGTGTTTAGCACACATTTGGGAGACGAAATATTAAAAGCATCACTTCAAATAATCCTCCAAACTCTAAAATTTTTATTATGAAATATAATAAATTTTGTTCAAATATAACTAAAATAAGTATATCACTGATTAATGATATTAGAGATGTTACCAAAGTATTAAAACATTGTTGACAAAAATAAAAGAATAAAAAAATCTGCAAAGAGAAAAAAGCAAAGAATAAAGATGCCCTAGTGGGCAGTTACAAACCTATGTCACTCAAATTGCCCTGGATAAACTCACTAGATCAGGCCACAAAAAAAGGCAAAGAGACATGAATATGAGAAAGGGGCTTGGCGGGGCTTGGGAATGCCAAGGGTGGAAGGGAGACTGAGTGGTTAAGAGTCCAATAAGAATGCATTCCATGAATGAACTAAGTTATTGTTAATTATTTAATTAATAAAAGTAGTTTTTTTAAAAGGAGACGAAGGGAGGTATCCCTCTGTTTTAGAGTTGAATAAATAAACAAGAAAGTGCAAACCTACTGTGCTTCTGAACTTGAATGACCATATGCTTTCAAAGACTGAAAATGTGGCTATGAGTCACCTTGCAACCTGTAACTGAGCAAAGAGAGAAACAATGAAATGATATTTATAGGTTAGCTGGATTAAAAGAATAAAGCCCTAAATTAAACAGACAACAAAGATACTATTCCTGTCATTTCTCATAGGGGAAAGTGCGGTTTGTAAGATTTCATAGGATATCTCAATCAAATGTCTAATACAAATATGTTCCTAAAGGTTGATTATTGACCATTTCACAAAATAAAATGAGGATCTCAAAATAAGAAGTAAAGCACAAAGAAGGAAACTGGGAGTGAGCTTGACATATATGACTTGCTGCTGTGACACTATTACAATTTTTTTTCTTGAAATAAACATGCCTCACACAGGGAAGGTGCATGGAAATATTCATAACCACAGTGCATAAAATAGCGAATAGCAAAAGGTGTTTCTGGGGGAATGAGAATGGTTATAGAGATCATGACACACACATTGCACTGGATTTTACACAATTATAATAAAGAAATAATTAGATCTGTATGACATTGGTGTGGATGATTTCATGTAAAGGAGAACATGAAAGCAAGAAGTGTTTAGAGCTGCTTAATATAATATTGTATTTTAAAAGCAAAAGTAAAGAATGCAATGGTTTCATGTGTGATTCCATTGGCAAAGGGAATTGTGTGCAATGGTGGATATTACTTAGTTCATATGGTAGAGTCTGAGGGAATATGGGTGGTTCAGTGTGCAAGTCAAAAGGCATTGATGTATCATTTGAGTTTGTGAGATCACAACCTGTACAGGCATGCACAGCTGTACAGTTCTTTCTTATCTGATTTCAGTCATGTACTTAAGTCATCAGACTATTTGTAGCCCATTTGATTACTAGAATAAACTGGAGTTTCTTGTCTCAGCACTACATTTTTTCCTGGGAGTTTCCTCATCTAGCATTCAAGATTCAAAGAAGATGAGAATTGGAAGGTGTAGGTTCTTAGAAACTCTACTTCTGGAGGATACAGAGCATCATTTCTGGTCAAAGCAAATCTAAATGCTGTGTCTGTTATGGGAAGTTTTTGCTCTTTACTCTTTCCACTTTTGGGGGCTCAGCATCTAGCTCCCAAATAAATCACACACACAGAGGCTTATTCTTAATTATAAATGTCTGGCCTTCTCTTGGCTTATTTCTTGCCAGCTTTCCTTAACTTTAAATTATCATATCTACCTTTTACCTATGTTTTTTTTCCTTTTCTTACTTCTGTATACTTTACTTTCACTCTTATTCCATTGCTGGCTATATGGCTAGGTGGCTGGCTCCTAGCATCCTCCTCTCCTTATCTCTTGCTCTTTCTTCTTCTTCTCCCAGATTTCTCCTTCAATTTATTCTCTTTGCATGCCAGCCCTGTGTATCCTTCTCCTGCCTTGCTATTGGCTGTTCAGCTCTTTACTAGACCATCAGGTGTTTTAGACAGGCAGAGTAACACAGCTTCACAGAATTAAACAAATGAAACATAAAAGAATGCAATATATCTTTGCATCATTAAACAAATGTTTCACAGCATAAACAAATGTAACACATCTTAAAATAATATTCTACAACAAGTGTCTATTCCTGGGATGGAGAAATGGGTTTTTCTCTAATTAAAATAAGGAACAGCAAAGTCACATTTCAAGAACTCCTGCACAATGTAGTCTGGGATGTCCTTAGTTGTCTTGGCAAACTAATCAATCACAATGGATAAGTGGTAGGGAAATACAGCAAGGAGGAGTGGGGAAATAGATTCAGTATTTGATGCTGATGTGAAAAGATACATTAGCAAGATATGAACTCACTTTTGAAATGTGAAGGTGACTTACAGCACAAACTACATGAGAAAGAACTCTTAAATGATATATACAAATAAATTGATGTTAGACTTCATCAGTTTCCTGAGACAGAAATTGAAGACTTACTTTAGAATTCACAATATTTTTCAAATGTTGTGTATTTAATGTGGTGTATATTTTACAAGAAATGATCTTTAAAGTTCTCTGTCCAAATCACCCTGTATAGCCAATGTGATTATATTAATTAGAATAAAATTTCAAATGAGAGTGGACAAGTTAATCTTCAAAAAGTTCTAAAGAATATTTCAGATGTATCTACACTGGTATAATGAAGAATAATGTAGATAAAACAGACAATAAATTCAATTTATTATAAGGTAAATAGTTCAAGTAGTTTAATAAATTATTTGATTAATAAAGAATGATACATAAGTGTCAAACTTGTACATGTATTAACACAGGATGAAAATGGTAATGCCACTAAGTAATAAAAAAAAAAGAAAAAGAATCAAGTATATGTGGGAATAGGATATAAAACACAATTAACATTAAAGAAAACTATCATCTATTAATATATAGAAGCTCAAACCCTGGACATCAAATGAGAACAAACCAATATAGCTTTCATTTTTACCCATCTGAGTTGCAAAATAGAAAATACTTGATGACAATTCTAGGGAGATAATGTAAAGTTGACTATGTGTTCCATGTAGATGTATCAGTTGTTAACATATGTTTACAGAAGTTGAATATTATCTCAAACATGAAAATAATTAGATTACATGAAGAAACAACTTGATATATCATGTATCATTAATAATTTATTACCAGGTTTTATGTTGAAACATGATTAAATAAATTCACTATTAAAACTTATTTTCCTAAAGTGAAAAACATTTCAGTATCTTTATTTGTATTTATGTTTTTCTTTAATAATTATTGACACACTGAAGGCAAAGGGTAGGGATATATGAAATATTTCAGGTTCTGCTATATTTTAAATCCTATTGCTGAATTAAAAGAGCAAGGTCAGGCTGGACATGGTACACACTTTTAATGCTAGCATTTAGGATTAAAGAGAAAGAGGAAGGTGGGTCTGTGAGTTTGAGCCTTGCTGCTCTATATAGTGAGTTCCAGGATAACCAGGTTGATGTAGACAGATCCTGTCTCAAAGAAACAAACAACAAACAAACAATTTAACAATGCAAGGTTGACTGTGATATTTAACTTATGGTCATATTTATATAAATGTTAAAACCTTACAAATGCCACTGTTTTTGCTTGGAGCATGTACTTGTAACAGTAAAATACCATAGATGTGAAGATACATACTGGCTAAAAGCAATTGCCTCTGGGGTACAGGGAAATGAGATGAAGAATAAAAAGATGAAAGTTTTCAAATAAACATGGAATGGCTTATTTCCTTTAAAAACATTTCAAGTAAATGTGAAACAATCACTTAAATGCATTCTGCGATATGGTCAAAATAATTTTTGCTCTATTATTCTCTGTTTGTCTGAAAATAGGTTAAATGAAATGTTAAATTCAAATCATTAAGTGGCTATAGTTCTGGAAATAAAAATTGACCCAAGCCCACAAAAATACTGTTATTAAGAATAAACATTTCCTGGTTTCACATCATGTGCCGAGACATATTAGATACACAGTTTCAGTTGGTCCTTAGCAGAACTCTATGTAGTAGGAGATTTTGCTTCTTTTCTTACTATAGCTAGAAAAGCTTAACCATATAAATAACCTGAACCAGCAATTGTAGAAATGGAACTAGAAGGAAGGTGCTATGACCCATGATTTTGGCTCTTAAATATCATGTGAAAGTCATTCCTGACCTTTAAACCCATTGAAAACTCAGTTATAACATATAAAAGTTGAAAGGCAAGAATGGATAGATTAGCTTATGTGGGCCTTGTTAGGAGAACTCTATTCTCCTGTGGTCGTTCTTACAAGTCCGATGATATTTAACTAATGTGCTGATTTTGAAATGATTAAATAGATACTATGGTATCTTTTATGTTCTCCAGGATGTCCAGTTATGGGGGGCAGATGGTGTGATTCTTGGAGACAAAATGTTAGTCTGCTTTTAGTATGAACTATCAGTCATGAACAGATGGTGGTTTGAGATTTACAACAGTCACTGGGTAGGATTGAGAGCACAGTTAGGGAGACATCTAGTCATCAGAAACTTTGAAGAGTAAGTAATAAAATAGACACCATTAAGTCAGCATAGAAAATTCATTGGCTGCACCACTCAATGCCATTATAAGTATTCTAACACCTGAGTCCCCAGAGTTTCTTCATGAGAACTTGGGGTACATAGATAACAAAGAAATATAGGCAGTGAGGTATAGGCAGTTCTTCTTGGGAGAAAATACTATCACCCCACAAACCTTTTTAATATTCTAAGATTGTAATCTCTTTATAATATTCCAAAATTAGATTACTTGTTATTTCGTGTGTGTGTGTGTGTGTGTGTGTGTGTGTGTGTGTGTGTGTGTGTGAAAGAGAGAGAGAGAGAGAGAGAGAGAGAGAGAGAGAGAGAGAATATGAATGTGTGTGAGTGCATGATGTGTGTGGTCAGAACACAACTTTTCTGAAATAATTTTCTCTCCACTGTGGATTCTGGGCATCAGACTCAGGTGGGTGGGCTTGTGGTTCAAGGTTTTTTATCCTCTGAGCCATCTCTTCAGCTCCAGGATTGAATTCTTGACTGAATCAAGTATAAAGAATATAAACTTTGATTCAATAGTTGTCTAGATCTAGCTAGAGGCTATAAAGTTACATCTCTCAGCTGTATTTTTTATTTCAGAAATAATTAAGTATCCATTTTGTGAAACTTAAAATATCAGCTTTATGATTCCCCAGGCTAACAGCAGAAAGCAGAGCTGGATTTCTGGAAAACTGAGTTGAGAGCATCATGGAGCCTTCCTCAAAGAGAGTCCTTTACGACCCTCCAGAAAGAGATAAATAAGGGATGAAACATTTCACTCTTGCAAGAAATGGCCATATTGGCCTGTCATTTCTTACAATTAGTCCTCCCCTGGCAGCAGAGATGAAGAAGTAGCAGTTCTCTGTCTCTCAATTCCCTGGGAAATGGTTGTTCCATTCCTTGGTTACTGGCATGGGTGAAAGCCTTTCTTTCTTTCTTTCTTTTTCTCTTTCTTTCTTTTTTTTTTTTTTAGTTTTTGATTTTTTTTTAATTTTTGGTTTTTGAGACTGCTGTGGAATAATCCTTTTGTACACTGTGAAGACATATTGCTCTCATTGGTCAAATAGAGTCAACTGGCCAACAGTAGGTACAAATAGGTTAGGCTAGAGAGCCAGAGTGAGAGAACACTGGGAAGAAGGAACACAGAGTCACCACCTAGATGCAGTGGGGAAGGAAGGCATGTAGATAGTCAACAAGCCATGAGCCACGTGGTAGCATGTAAATTAATAAATATGGGTTAATTTAAGTTGTAAGAGCTAGTTAGTAACAAGCCTAAGCTATTGTACAATCATTTATAATTAAGAATATATCTCTGTGTGGTTTTTTGGGAGATGGCAGGTGGGACATAAACTTCTGTCAACATGAGAAAAGGTTTCTGTGTCCATTGTGCTTCTTTGGCTTGACTTTGTTATCCAATAGCAGAGAATACAATAAGCCGCCTGCCAACAAGGCTGCTACCTGAGCGAAAGTAATCATTTACAGCTACGTAATAAAAAAACAGCTTGGTACTGGCATAAAAACCAACATGTAGACCAATGGAGCCGAACTGAAGACCCTGACATTAATCTGCACACCTATGAACATATGATTTTTTTTTTTTTAACGAAGAAGCTAAAACTATACAAAGGAAAAAGGAAAGCATCTTCAACAAATGGTGCTGGCATAACTGGATGTAGAAGGCTGCAAATAGATCCATATCTGTCACCATGCAATAAACTTAAGTCCAAGTGGATCAAAGACCTCAACATAAATCCAGTTACTCTGAAACTGATAGAAGAGAAAGTAGGAAGTAGTCTTGAATGCATTGGCATGGAGATCACTTTCTAAATATAACACCTGTAGCACAGACACTGAGAGAAACAATTAATAAATGGGACCTCTTGAAACTGAGAAGCTTTTGTAGGGCAAAGGACATGGACAACAAGACAATACAACAGCCTACAGCTTACAGAATGGGAAAAGATCTTCACCAACCCCACATCTGACAGAGGGCTGATATACAGAACATATAAAGAACTCCAGAAATTAGACATCAAAATGCCCAACAGTCCAATTAAAAGATGGGCTATAGAGCTAAACAGAGAATTCTCAACAGAAGGAGCTCAAATGGCTGAAAGACATTTAAGGAATTTCTCAACATCCTTAGGCATCAGGGAAATGCAAAGCAAAACGACTCTGAGATACCATCTTACACCTGTTAGAATGGCTAATATCAAAACCACTGAAGACAGCCTACATTGGAGAGGATGTGGAGCAAGGGGAACTCTTCTCCACTGTTGGTGGGAATGCAAACTTGTACAGCCACTTAGGAAATCAATATGGTGCTTTCTTAGAAAATTAGGAATCTCATTACAAATGATTGTGAGCCACCATGTGTTTGCTGGGAATTGAACTCAGGACCTCTGGAAGAACAGCTAGTGCTCTTAACCTCTGAGCAATCTCTCCAGCCTAGAAAATTAGGAATCAATCTCCCTCAAGACCTAGCTATAGCACTCTTTGGCATATACCTACCACAAGGACATATGCTCAACTATGTTCATAGTAGCATTATTTGTAATAGCCAGAACCTGGAAACAACCTAGATGCCCTTCAACTGAAGAATGGATAAAGAAAATGTGGCATATATACACAATGGAGTACTACTTAGCAGAGAAAAACAATGACATCATGAGGTTTGTAGGCAAATGGATGGAACTAGAAAAAAATCATCCTGAGTGAGGTAACCCAGACTCAGAAAGACAAACATGGTATGTACTCACTCATAAGTGGATACTAGATGTAAAGCAAAGGATAACCAGACTGCAACTCACAACTCCAGGGAGGCTACCTAGAAAACAGGACTCTAAGAAAGACACAGGGATCACCCAATGACAGAAATGGATGAGATCTATATGAGCAAACTGGGCATGGGGGAGTAATGGAGGGCAAGGGTCAGGGGAAAGAGAACTTAGGGGAGTAGGAGGTCCCAGCTAGATCAGGAGCATAGTGGGAGAACAGGGAGGGAGATACCATGATGAATGAAGACCCCATGGGAATAGGAAGAAGCAGAGTGCTCGAGAGGTCCCCAGAAATCCACAGATACCTCCACTGTAGACTACTGCCAATGGTTAAGAGAGTGCCTGACCTAGTCTGGTGATTGGATGGCCAAACACCTTGGCTGTCATGATAGAACTCTCATCCAGTGTCTGATGGAAGCAGATGCAGAGATCCATGGCTGAGCCCTAGGTGGAGCTCTGGGAGTCCAATTGGCAAGAGAGAGGAGGGATTGTATGAGCGAGAGATATTGGGACCATGATTGGAAAAAGCACAGGGTCAAATAGCCAAACTAGTGGAAACACATGAACTGTGAACTAATGGCTGAGGAGCCCCCATGGAACTGGAGTAATCTCTCTGGATAAGTGAGACAGTTGATTAGCTTGAACTGTTTGGGAGGTCACTGGTGCATGGGCTGTCTTTTTGGAGCCTGGGGCCTATGCTGGGACACTGCTCAGCCTTGGTGTAGGTAGGAGAAGACTGGACCTGCCTCGGCTGAGTCTACCAGGTTGGGCTGACTCCCCAGGGGAGACCTTGCCTTAGAGGAGGTGGGAATGGGGGGTGAATTGGGGGGAGGACTGGGGGGTGGGTGGAGGGTGGACAGGGTAACCCATAGCTGATACGTGAAATTAAGTTAATTATGAAATAAAAACCTATTTTTTCAAAAAGAAAGTCAGGTTTATTTAATTACTTTGCATATCATTTGTTCATAAGCATCACTCTTGAAATGTCATCCTCTTCCAATGGCTGACAATGTAGCATGAATTACTGTTATATAATATTGTGCTTTCTCTGTTGAAAATATCTTACCTTGGCTTAAATTTCAAAGAGCACAATATGATTTCTAAGGTAGCATGATAGTGAAAAGCAAAATATGTAGAGGTGGGTCAATATGTCTTGTCTGAGGCCGGTCCAAATGCACCTTATGGTCTGCTCAGTTTTATCTCTAAGTAGTGGACTAGAGGAACCCTGCTCATTGATCCAGGTTTGCAGAGGCAGACCAACAATTAGAAAAGAGGAAAATAATGAGCCAGTGGATAGATATGACTATTTTAAAGTTTAAAGACCAAGTTAGGAAAATTCTGCAATTTTTCTCCTCATATGAACTTTCATGTCATCATTCTCATCTCATTAAAAAGTCTAATATTCTAATTTTCATAGTATTCCATTGTATTCTTTTTATAACTCATGTAGTTTCCTAAGTCATTTGAGTTCAGAAAATGTTTAACACTTTTGCTGATTCCTCTATCTACAACTAAGTAGAAGCCTCTTTTTTTTTTTTTTGCCTTGAAACGAGTTCAGCATTTGTTGAAATAATTAGCCAAGTATCATCCTAAGTGATTTTCTTTAAGATAAATATAACAGAATGGGAAATGAACAACTTCTGTGCTACATGGATAAATACAACGTGAAAACTGTGTTATCAGATACAGAGCCCCTATATCCAGTATCCCTAGCTCATTTTGACAAATCATCTTTTTTTCCCCCTCTGAGCTCGGGACCGAATCCAGGGCTTGATGCTTGCTAAGGCAAACACTCTACCACTGAGATTAAATCCCCAGCCCCCAACCATCTTTCTTCCACACTGAAATCACAAAGAGAGACCCAGGCCTTGCTAACTGTATCATAAGAACAGTTGTGAGCTGTAGTGAAATAGAAGACAGAATATAAAATAAAAAAATAGCAGCTTCCATTATAACTCGTCTCTTTTAATATTGGGCCTCATTGTTTGTAGGCAAGCACTCCATTGTTTAGTTGTATTTTCAGCCGTCTCTGCGTGTGCTTTTGTTCTTAAAGTGGCTGAAACTCTGGCCCTCATGCTTTTGTGAAAAAGCACTTTGCTGATTATGAATCTCCAGCCCCTAAGCGCCCCATTTTAAGTCTTTGTTTTGGGATAAAGTCTCACTAAGTTCCCTAAATTGGCCTTGAATGTTCTCTGTGACTCAGCTAAGATTTAAGTTAGCAATATTCCTGACTCAGTCTAACCAGTAGTTTGGATTATAGGTGACTGGAATTTTCAAAGTTCCTGAAAGATGTGTATGTCTTAAATTTAAGGATCTTGAGTTAAAATTTAAAATGTAATTGACAAAAGTAAAAGGGTGTTTACCACTCTAGATGAACCTTGGAGAGAAGACTTAAAAATGCCAACTATAGTCAGAGCCTCAGACAATTTATACTTTGAAGGTTAAGAAGAGTGAGGGTCATCTGGGTAGATTGTGTAATCACAAGGACAAGCTACATGGTTTTTTTTTTTTTTCCTCATGGAGGCCTATGAATAACTACAGCTGAAATAAACTCTCTCCTATTCACTACATCTGGGAGGAGCATGAAAATACATTCCAAAAATAATTCCATGTTTTTGAAGAAACTGAGGTCACAAGAATCTTGTCTACTTGTCTCACAAGCACTCAGAATTCCCCTCTCAGGACTCCAGTCTTGGACCGTGTTCCAACCAAAGGGAGATGGAGAAGAAAGCAGGGAGAAGGAACGAGAGACGGAACTCTTCAAATATTCTTATCTATGGTGGGAGTCTGACATCCAGACCTGGCGTTTCATTACTTGAACTGTAAGGTCTGTGCTTCTCACTGTTATTCCTCATGTCACAGATCATATGGAAGGGGAACTCTTTCCTTTCCCTCCCTGACAGTTGAAATCTCTATTTCCTGGCATTTTATAAGTTTGAAGCTATGCAATAATTCTTACAACACTGAGGAAGATATGAAGTCTGAGGCCACTTTATGCTTTGTTTCTTATGTCATGGAACAAGGGAAAACAGCTCAAGCCTTACAGTATTATGTTCTATCAGCAACTGAGGAAGTGAGATCTTTCATTTGAATGCAGACATCACAGGAATCTTCTGTCCACCTATCATCTGGCTCAGATAGAAGTGGTGATATATTGTGTATCAAATAAAGCTTGCCTGAGAATCAGAGAAACCAAGGAACAAGCCACTACAGAAACCTCTCACCACCTTGCCAATGGATGGCAAGATCCTAGCTCCATGAATCCTCTGACTGAAAGCCTCTGAGTCCTCAGCTGAAAGGGCTGAGTTCCTTATATGCTTTTCTCCACCCAGCCATTTCACTTCCTTCCTAGTGCTGAGATTAATAGCATGTGTGCTTCCCAAATACTGGTAGCAAAGGCATGAGATCTCATATGCTGGAATTAAAGGTGTGTGATTCCCAAGTACTGGAATAAAAGGTGTGTGCCACCACTGCCTGGCTCTGTTTCTCTCCTAGACTGAATCAATCTTATGTAGTCCAGGTTGGCTTTGAACTCACAGAAATCCACAGGATCTCTGCCTCTTGAGTGCTAGCATTAAAGGATATGTGCCATCACTGCCTGGCCTATATGTTTAATCTAGTGGCTGGCTCTCTCTTCTGATCCTCAGGCAAGCTTTATTTGATATACAATATATCATCATAAATAGATGGTTACATACTACTTATTTGTTTCATTGTCATAATAATTTATTATTTCAAAATACTTTTCATTTATTTTACTTACCAATAATGTACACATTTGATTCTTACTTAATCCCTCTATGCCCTAATCTCTTCATTTGGAAAACTCAGAGTAGGTTATTATATCTTGAAAGTATTTTTCTTTTAAAGACAAATAGATCTAACAATAGCATTTGATAGCTAATGGCTATAATTATTTTCACATTGTTGGTTTTACATATAACTTTGATGGTTTAGTGAGTAACAAACACCATACAAAAAGCTACTTTCTTTCAGTCATCTCAGTGGAAATATATCCATCAGTTAAAAGGGTCTGGTGATGGAAGAGATGTAATTATTGTTCTCTGTCAGCCAGTCATATTGCTGTAGTATGAAGTGAACACATCTTTGTCTATGGATGGGAAAATAAATGTTTCCCTTCATTTGTTATAATGATCATGTTACTTGTCACTATTTTCAAAACAAAAGTACCAACTCCAGAGGGAGCCTTTAAATTTCACTTATCACTGTTGTCAGGGGACTTTAAACAGATTATTTTTCAGATTAATATGCAGAAAGATAAAGCAAACATAACCTTCACTGTTTTGGGAGGAATTTGATTTGTTGGTGCTTAATGCTTGACTTATTCACAAATGGCTACTTTATACAATGTCACCATGCTGCAGTTCCCTTTAGCTAAGAATGGTATAGACTGGTTTTGTAAGTTTCAAATATAAATTAATTGAAAGTATATGAAGTTATAATCAAGTATCTGGGATTAACAATCTAGGATTGTTAATAAAGAAAATTCAGAAGAAGTTATATTTGTTTTTGTCTGATATTTTATTTTTCAAAGACATTACCAGTCACATGATTGTTTTCCTTATGCAGAAAACTTGCATTGTTTTTGCTGAAGATTGCCCAAGTTTTGAAGAATATATAAACATTCTTTGTATAGATACTTTTTTCTTTACAAATGAAAATCTACACTTTATGAAATGCAAATAAATGGACTTGTATTAACGTATATGACTCAAACCAGAAGAAAATGGTAAAACTGATTAATAAGACCTTATTCATTGAGAAATATCTCTGAGCAAAATTGAGTCAATGATAGACCCTGCTTAGTCTTTTAGGTATGTTTCCTCATGTAATAGTTCACTCAGTTGAGAATTGGTTTATATCTTACCATAGAGATGCCATTTGCAATGCTGGGAAGAATGTACCAGAAGAGGAAGCCAAGTATCTTAATAGAGTGTTGAACAGTTTTTAATGATCAGAAGCTCAATGTGAGTGGAGTGCCATTCTGAACAGTATGTGCTATGGACAGTTATGTTTAAATTCTAAGGCAATTCTAGTCCTTATTTCTTCCTCTTGTACAATCCTGGAAGTCTTTGTTAAATATTTATTATTTTGCTTATGTTAATTTTATACTAATTTAAATTTATATTTGACTTTGTTTTACCAGAATTATGTCCCAGATCATTCACTGGTTGCCAGTAGTAGGTGTGTTGGGAAGACACTGGTTCCATCTTTCAACACATTTCCTGGCTGTATCTCCTTATCCTTTGCCAATGGCCTCTGAGTATTATCCTGAACTGAATCTTTAAGTGCATGGTTTGATATCTGTTACTAATTGATTTGATTCTCTTCTGGATTTTATAGGTAATGTAATTGTTTCCTGGTCCACAGGCACACTTTCTAGTATTTCACATCTAGTTTTAGCAAGAGTAGGTTTATGGTGCTCCTGAATATTTTAGAAAGATCTTTGGAAATTGAAAAGAATAAGCCAGAGTTAAATAATGCTTATGATTTCTTTTTTTAAAATATGTACTCTGCCTATACATTATGTCTACACACCTTACCCATCTGCATAAAAGTTTTCTTTGTAAATTTTTGGAAGATATTTTGAGGTGGGGCATCAAGAAATGAGATTGATCTTCTTGCAATCATCAGCCATGTTGACCTTGAACTAATACTGAGTAACTTATAGCTTCAAGATTTTTCTTTTGAGTATAAGAGAGTTGGATATATAATTATTTCTCTACAGGCTATAAAATTCTGAACACTTTAAAAATCTCTTAGAGTGCCCCTGTGCCATAAGAAGAGCCCAAAGCACATGGTCTGTATCTGGCCTGCTGAACCAAGCAAATCATTGCCTAAGGGTTTAAAACTTGGTCTGTCTGCTTCTCTGACAGCATTTCTCATGAATCATGTGGCAATCTCAAAGCACAAGTGACAACATTGACTTGTGTGATAGGCAGGAAGTCTGTCCCAGTCACCTTTCTTGGTGACAACTGGTGTTCCTGTGTTAAAATAATAGCTTGAAGCAAAATTCACACAACAGAAATCCACACAAATGATTTGATAGCAGTTTTTTTTTTTTTTTTCAATCCAAGGTGCTGGGGAAGAAGCTGAGGGCCTTGTCTAGGCTAGAAAACTGCTGTTTCACTGAAGTACTTCTTCAAAACTTGGATGAAAGATTTAAAGGTCTAAGACCAACTAGCAAGCAATAACCTCATCAATATTAGGAATATTCTTTTAAATAACCTTGTATTTGTACTAATTATTCTATAATTCACACAGTATTTTGATCACACTTATCTCCAGTGTTCCAGACCCACTCTGTCTCCATACTCCTCAACTTTGTGCCCCTCCTTCTTTGTTTAATAACCCACAGAGTTTCATTTGTGTTGTCTATATACTTACGACAGGCTAGTCACTGGAACGTAATCCACCTTCCAGGGGACAAATCTTAGGGAAAAGTGATTTTTCTCCCTCAGAAGTCATCAACTTTAAACATAGCTCTTTAGTTAGGGTGAAGCCTCACACGTCCCTCACTGGCCCATGCTAGGATATTGAGTGGTTCATCTTGTGTTGGCAACCAGAATTTTTGTGAGATCATGAGTATGATGTTCCTGTTTTATCCAGAAGACAGTATTTTTCTCTTGCCTAATTTGTAATTGAGTTAGAAATCAGATTCTTGAAGATGCCTATCAAAGACATAAATTGAAGAAGCATAATTAGTTTTCAGTAGACTCAAAATTAACAAGGACATTCTGAAGACACCAAAGAGTATCGTATTTACTAGCTTCCGTAAATTGTTTCTTTTCATATACTTTATGATAATTATTGCTACAGTAGAGATATTTTAGAAGGAAGCCTTCTAAGGTGGGAATTTTTTATTTATTGATCCTTAACATTTAGATAATATAGCAGTAAGGAAACTTTCTGGCACATCTGACTAACTTCAACTACTTCTCTTTAAAACTCTGATTGTCAAAGGTTTATGTTTAATCATTCTTAACACTTACTATGAGTCAGAACTTTCATAAATGATGTTATTTATTATTTTTTCCAAGATGCAGGTACAAGCTTCAAAAGATATATCTGCATCACTGTATATTACAGATACATCATAGCTAATGAATAAAAACATTGACAACCAACTTTGAATATCATAAATGGAAAATGCATCACAACATTTAACAAAAAATTTAAACATTCTTTCATCAGAAATAAGTTATGTGTCTCCATAAAACACAGGAAAAATGCTATTGGACTAATTGTTCTCATAGTTGCAGTCATGGAATTCTTTTCCAATTTCTTTGCAATATTCTCATAAAAATGACACTCTTACTCCTGACATCAGCCTATAGTTCCAAACATTACTGTTGGTATAATCAATGTGCTATTACTTTATATTTAGTCTAGTCAAGTTCTTTGTTAAAATTTATTTGTTTATTTGTTTTAGTGACAGTGTCTGTGGTGGTTTGAAGTGAATGGACCCATAGGCTTGTGTGCTGGAATACTTGGTTACCATTTGGTGGAACTGTCTATGAAGGAATAGGAAATATGTTGTAAGAGAGTTGTGTCATTGTGGGTGGCCTTTAAAAAAGGACCCTGTCATTCCGATTGGTCTCTTGCTGTTTTGTGGTTGTGTGTTAAGCTATTAGCTCTCAGCTACTGTTTCAGCACCATGTCTTTTGCTGGCTGCCATTCTTCCTGTCATAATGATCATGGAGTCTAAACCTTTGCAACAGCAAACCCCTCCGCCTCCAACCATATTTTTTCTACAAGTTGCCTTAGTCATGGTGTCTTATCACAGTATTGGAAAAGTAACTAAGACAACCTCCAAATATGTAGTCCAGGATTGCCTGGAACTAGCTATGTAGACCAACGTAGGCTTGAACTTGTGGAAATGACCATGACTCTGACTTCTGAATACTAGGATATTGACCCAATTTATCACACCCATTCTCAGACCCAATTTACCTTCACCTGTTGCATCACTTAGGTTAATCCTGGTTATAATTTCTTCAAGTAGAAGGGGTAATTTGTAGAATTTTCTAATAATGTCAAAAGATTAGGAGCGTGTTCATTCCTCCAGCCATTCATTTATCAAATATGGATTTTGTAGTCATCAAGTGATTCTATAGAACTGGTAAATGGCTTGAGAAATACCTGGTTACTTCTCTCAGAACATGCAAATCTCAGCATTTTTAATTATTTTATATATTTTTCTTTGGATTGTATTTCCATCTTTGAGCATTACACATGTATAGTTATATTCAAATACCTGTTGAAGCTACAGATCATGCTGAATATTTTGGCATGTTTACCTTTGCCTTACCACAAAATGCTGGAGTTAGAAAAGATATCATTATTCATCAATCCATATTACTTACTTTTATAGTAGAGTGATTATTTTTAGAAATAATAAGCAAAGAGAAGATGATATAGCCAAGGTTGCACTGAAAATTAAAAGTAGGTTTGAGACTAATGTTCCAACTTTTGTAAAACATGTATTGCAATAGCTCAACTTACCACATTCTGTATTTTATACTAATAGTTAAATACCAGGTGTAGTTAGTAATTATAAATATTTACAACCTAAAGTGTTTTACAAACCATATTTCAAAGCCTATGTCATCTGAGGTTAGGCTTTCATAAAATATGTTTTTATTTGATGCTGTTTAAAGTTAGAACACTAAGTGAAGCTAGGATTTAATTTTGTAATCTTGCATCCCACAACATCTCACTAAAATTATTAATACTAAATATGTAAAGAAAATATGAGTTTATATCAAGAGTAGAAGTAATGACTCCTTCTGATGCTCATTTTGGAAAATGTAGCTTGAAGAAATACCCATGTCCTGGCTCAAAATGAAGCTTTTAGGTAAATGAGGTGTATAATTTTCTTGAGGCAAGAACAGAACAGTAGTATTTGGAGATAAACATTTAGACAGAAAGTTGGATAGAGACTAAAAATAGTGACATTCTTAAAGTTTACGAGGATAGCTACCTACAAGTTTTTTTTTGTTGTTGTTATATTTGTGTTTGCTTATTTAAGTGGCTTGGCTTATCTTTAAAAAGCCTTTCCATGCTGTGTAGCTTATGGTGGTTTGTAGTTTTGAAAAAATTCACAGTGACATTTCTGTGTCAGAACCTGACTCTAGGCATAGTTTGTTTTCACATACCAAAAACCATCTTTGACGCATTTCTTAGTTGAAATTGTTGTAGAAAGGTCTTTTCAATTTGTATGTGTAGATGTATCCTGCTTGTTAAATAAGAAACACAGAACCAATTGCAGAGTTAAAAACCACGAGGTCAGAGCAAAAGCGTAAAACCTTACCCTTCACTGCTTCTGCGGTTCCTCCTCTCCGCAAGAGACCTACTTCTGTGCGTCCTGTCTATTTAAAGACTTTCTGTTCTGTTTTCTCATTGGTTGTAAACCCAGCCACATGACCTCCTTGTCACTGCCTGTTTGTACAGACCTCCAGGTCGTCTATGGTTGGTATTGAGATTAAAGGCGTGTGTCTGCCCTGCTGGCTGTGTCCTTGAACACACAGAGATCTGCCTAGCTCTGCCTCCCAAGTGCTGGGATTAAAGGCGTGCCCCACTACTGCTCGGCTTCTGCTCTGGCTTGCTCTGACCTCAAGGCAACTTTATTGACATACAAATAAAATCACATTTCAATACAAATAAAATATCACTATATGTATGTCAATGCAAAACACACTATATCAGATTTCTATAATGGTAATAAGAAAACAGGATCATGTATCTACTAAGGATTTTCTTTGATCCAAAATATAAGTGTTTACCTATTTTACATATTTAAGCCTTTCATTGCACAAATAAAATTGTGCTAAAAATAAGATCTTATACAAATTTACTGTACAGCATACCTTTGAATCACAGATAACCTCTATTGCATGAACTGTTCAATATATTCAACTCAAACAATCCTAATAATCTCTCAACCATTTCTCACATGAAGAGAATAACAACTAATGTATCTTACCTAGCCTTACTGCTAGGAAGTGGTGCAGTTGAGGTCTTGGGATTTTGATGTGTGAATTTCTTTGTTTCATTGTTTTACATGATGATGTTATTCCCCATATTTGATATCATCATAATTTCTGGCCATAACGCCACATACCTAGTCAATGAAATTGAAAGAAATACATTGAATGTTGAAGTTTTATCATAACATATCTTTTTATATGGGTTTTATGTTGGAAATAAAAGCTTTTTAACAAGTTTTATTCAAGCTGTAAATTAAATTTCTCTATCTACTTGCATAAGTTTCAAAAGTAGTAGACAGTCTATTGCTCTTTCAGTATCATCCAAGAGAATACAAAGAATGCAATTGTTATTGAATTTTACTTGAATTTACTTTTAATTAATTACCAAAATTTTAACAAATTGAAGTTATACTGTGAGTAATATATAAGCAATTTTATATCACCAATAAATATTTTAAGTTCTCTTTTCTCCTTGCTCTCTTCACTTCCTTCTGCATTATTTTCCTCAGCTCGTTAAGGTCATAAAAGCAGTAGCCAAAAGCAAAGCAGAACACTCATCAAGGCAGCTAAAACACTAGCCCAAAGCAAAGCTGGAAGGGGACATTGCCTTCCCCACACTCAGGATGTTCACAATGACTGAGAATTGTTCACACTGATTATGAAACCATGAGACTTAGTACTCACTGATATTCAGGCAGCACATATCTTTTTTTTTTCTTTTTTGGTACTCAGTGACCTTTTCAAAATCTCTAGATGTCACTGTGCCTTATGACACAGTGATATTTTGATTATAACTTGAGGGTTCACCATAAATATTGGATGCAATTTTGGATACAAGCATAGTGTTCATATGTAAACATTAATAGCTTAGCACTATTTTTATAAGACATAGGGATGTAGAGAGAGAACAACTATAAAATACTAAAAGAACTCTACAAGGTTACTTGTAGTTACTTGTGCCATACTTACTTGTAGAAATTTCCCAGGATTTGCTTTCATTTCATTTAAAAAAATCAGTTGACAAGCATCATCATATTTATTCAGTGACTGAATATATGTCTGAAATTCTTTATCATGCTGTTCATTTGTAAAATATACTGGAGAATATCGTAACCTTGCATATTTCAGCGTGTTTTGTCTCTACAGATAATTTTGTGTCATCACACACTAAATCCTTGACTTGCTTTTGAAGGAAAATTTTTCTTTCTGTTTCACTGTGGTTATCAAAATTCTTTGTTCTTGTGTAAATTTGGATGCTGATGATAACCTAAGGTGGGTCATAAAATGCGTGGGCATCATTTATGTTTGAGTGTAAAATATAATAATGTCAAATCCTCTTGTAGCTAGTAAGGTCATAGGCTGCACATTGTGAAGGTTTTAGATATTTAGAAGCATGTAACCACGTGCAGTAAAAAGTATAATAAACTGATTTTCATGGTGACTTAACATTTGTTTATGTAATCTTTCACTATACAATTTCACATCAAGGAGCTCATGTGCCTTTTAATGTCAGCAAAGAAGCAAGTCTTGTAGGAGAAGTAGAAAATAATTAGAACTGACCTTGCTTTCAAGGCATCCATGACATATTACAGTGGTACAGGTGGCAGATATTAACATAATTATCCAAGTTTTACTTTAAACATTTTTCTAAAGTGCAAGTCCATGAGTATTATCAACGTTCAGGGGTTTAATAAACTATGAATGGAGTTATGTCCATCTTTTTCTTCTACTATAGGTCCTGGGTTTCGCTGTTAAAGTCAGAAGTAATATTTCTTTGAGTTCAGTTCTACCTGATGGTTTGCATGTAAAAGCATCACTTGTTTTCTAAACATCAACAGCTAATGTAAATGAGACAGGATTAAGACAGGATGGTGACATGCTCTCTTTATGTTTCTGACATAAGCAACACGGAACTGTTTTTAAATGTGCAGATTGATTAGGTACACATGTAAATACACACAACGTACATGCCATTTTATTTGCCCCTAACTTTTTACATTTATGGTCAATTTTATGTAAGATTAATTTGTTATTTTAGAACAATCTATCAATTACTGATATTTGCAGTTGGGCAGTGGTAACTTAAACACATAATGAGAATTTAGAAATTCCTTAGATCTGCATTCACAATTTATATAGGAAACCAACCATTAACTTTGAATGTAGAGTCATTTCCAGGTATATTTTATTTCTACTTTTATGTGTATTGGTGGTTTGCCAGCATATATGTCTGTGTAAGGGTGTTGGATCACCTGGAATTGGAGTTACAGATAGTTGTGAGCTGTCATGTGAGTGCTGGGAATTGAATTCAGGTCCTCTGGAAGAGCAGCCAGTGCTCTTAACCACTGAGCAATCTCTCCAGCCCCCTAAATATTTTTTCCTTTAATCCAGGGGTAATGCATTACTGAATATCTACTTTTATATTTTGTTTTTAAAGAATTTTTTGAGTTTTACATACACATGTATTGAGATGTAATCAAATGTACTCCTATTTTCTCCATCTACCTGCTTCTATCTTGTCCAGTGCACTCTCTATTAATTTAATGTCTTTCTGATGTTCGGTGACCCCCTAAGTATATCCACTGAAGCATCAGAAACCTGTCAGAGGACACATTCTCAAAGTAAAGAATGATTCTCTCTCCTCAGGAATTTATTCATTTCCAAAAGAGCCTTAGTAAGAGGTGATCTTTTATTTTTATATTTATTAAAGTTATTCTCCTTGATAAAAAACCAACACTTCAAGTGTCATTAACAAATTATATGGAAGAAAACAAGCTATTATTTATATATTTATTCATAGCCCATTTTCTAATGATAATAGCTTAAAACCATTTTGTTACATAAGATCTAAAGATAAATAGCAGATTCAGGCATTCTTTATCATTAATGAGCTATTTTGTGAAATTCAGTTGAAATAGTTTTAGAAACAGTTTTTGGCAAGCCAAAATGAACTCTACTTTTGACTACAATGTATTTATCCATTTTATAAAAGTCACTTCTTAAGGCACCTAACTTTCAGTTAGTTTATTACTTTATTAACATGTATAGTTCCCAATTACATTAAGTTACTACTGTAAGTTGAAGAATCAATGAAGAATGCTTGTAGTTGTGTCTCTTGATAATTTTGTAGAATGGTTGACAGTACAGAGATACAGTAGTAAGTACATAGCAGAGCCAATATGCCATCTGAAGCATGTCTTGTTAAGTGAAAGTAAGCATGCCAACCCTTGTGTAGCTGGAATACCCCCTTCAGTTTCAGAACTTGCTTATTCCTTTAGCTATTATGCAAGTTGATCACACAATTATGTAATATTTGCATGGAAGACACTATGACCTTAAATTTGGAATGAAGTAGCTGACTGTAGGATTCTTAAGTGCCAGTCATTTCCTCTTGTCTGATTCCTCATTCCTGTAATGAAGAAGTTAACTCAATGATCCTTTTTCTGGCTAGAAGACTCTTCATTCTCTGGGCGACTGTATCAAGTGCTACATCATGTAGTGCTTTCATTCACATATACTTTGCTTTGTTACAAGAAAAGCAAAAGAAGAAACAAACAGCTTTGGGTTTGTAGTTTTCACTGAAATAGCTCTTTATGCCATGCATGTATATCTTAAAATAAATGTATTCTAAAGCAGTTGTCCTTAGATACCACCATAAGCAACAGAGGCAGGAAACATGCAGCCACATTCCTCTACCACTGTTTACAAATGAACATCTTCAAATGTACAAATAAACAAAGGGGCACAAATTAGACCAAAGATCTGGAAATCTAATTCATACCAAACTCTACTCACAAGCATGCTATTTGGTGACATTTATGCCAGCTGACTGGATATTAATCCTAATGGGAGTTTACACATACCTATGTATTCTTATTTGCATGAATAATCTTTATAAAATGCTAGAAACATTGTCTTTATATTTACAGAGTAGATTCTATGCTTTTGCTAGACATCCATGTCTTTTGTTTTCAGGTTTCATCACATAGATACTTGTTTGAAATTAGATTATTTCTCTCCACTACTCTGTTTCATAGGGCCATATGTTGATTCAGCTAGCTTCATCCATAGCACCTTATCTTGGAGAAAGATACTGAAAATGGCTAAAATTAGATCTAATTTCTAATGATCTAATACCATCGATTACGATTCTGTGGTTTTCTAAATAGAATATACTACATGATGAAATATATACTTGCTGGATATTTTTTTTTCTTAGAATTGTGACAGACTGTGTTAGAAAAATGACTAAAGCTTTTAAGATTTATGCATCTTTGTTAGCAATTACTTAGAAATTATTTTAACAACCTACAATAATTTGTGTTTTTATGTTTCAGAGAAAATGAGCAGTAGCATATTTTACTACCAACTATTGTATTTCAAGTTTCATCGTTTTTCAACATTTGAGATTTATGACCTTTTATAATAGTCTCCATCAGATACATGGTCTTGTTTTATGCTGTATAAAAATCAATAGATAATTTGGAAATGCCCTTTAATTTATTCATGAGGCTCTCATGCATACTGAAAGTATATTACTAGATACCAAAGAGAGGCGAAAATGACTTTTGTCTGCATTGATTCATACTTTCTCATTTCATAATCACATTTAGGCTTTCAAGAAACTAATTCAGATATGGTGGGATAAGGCTCATGAAAGTCACCATGATATGAAAAAAAGAAAAAACCACCAATGAAGTCAAAATCTGAAGATGTTTTAGGGTGAACTTTCACAAAGATTTAGAGTTTAAAGACAGAGAAACTGCAATTGGTGCTACAATTTTCAAACATGCTAGGTTTTACAGATTTTTCACAATTTGAGCAGTTTGAGCAAATGACCAATTCAGACTTAAAGTATTGAATTCCTATTATGGGCAATGGAGCTAAACCATGTGTATAGTGTCTCTGTACTTTTCCAGGGGCTATTTACTGGGTCATCTAGACTCCTACTTCTCAAAAGCCAGCCTTCAAGCTAAATGCCCAAATATCTTCTGGTTTATTTATTAAAGATAGGGAGCCTTTGGACCACACACAAAATTGACTGACTCAAAATAACGAAAAGTGGTTTCTGGGAATTAATATTTTTATAAAACTCTCTGTGTAATGATGTCCTAGATGCACTGGAGCACACATCCCAAAATTCACATGATGCATGTCAGTCTTATTTTACTATTTAAGAAGGGCCAAGGAAGAGAGAGAGAAGAACAAAATTGCTTTCTCTTAATGGGAACATAATGCACAGACAAAGTGCACAGAACTTCCTGCCAGCCACACTTTCCTGACTTCTGTACCATTTGTTGTGGGACCATTACTCTTCTCAGCCATCATCTGCTGCCTTCTGATGAACTCATTCAGTGATTTGAGAAGACATCATGTCACAAACCTGAATAACAGCTTCAGAAAATTTTTAGCTGCTTTTCTATTTGTTTGGAGCAGTGAAATTTCTCAGACCACCTTGACTCCTTTTTTGTCTGACAAAATGACACCATAAAAATGATTGATATGAAGGTCCTTGAGATAATTGTGCAGGAAGAAGCTTCTGGAGCCATACATCAGGCCTACTATATTTGTCAACACTTGAGGTAAGTGATCCACCAGAAGTCACTTTAAACAAATGACTCTAAATTTATTTTCACATCAATGTTGATAATATCATTAAGCATGAACTTAGCTTTGTATAATGAATAGGCTTTAAATCTTTCATAATCTAAGATTGTTAATCACAGTGAGGAAATCTGGAAAAAGAATAAGACTAAATAATTCAAGGGATTCTGACACCAATATTTGAATACACAGAGAATACAATAATAAAAGGAAAATACTACTGAACACTACTATTTCTAGTCTATTAACTCCCCTCAAATTATAAATATATTTCCTAATTGGAGACTTTACATAAAATATTTGACACTGTTCTTGTATGCCAATTTGTGGACCAAATTTAACATGAGAAAAATTGAATCCATGCCAAGCTCTTGTATTAGTGATTAGTTTTTAATTTATTTTAGATTTATTTTTAAATTATGCTTGTGTGCATGTTTGTCTGGGTATGTGGCTGTGAGTGAGGGTGCATGGGAGGCTAGAGGTATTGATCTACCTTGGAGCTGGTGCTGTAAGTGGCTGTTGGGTACATGGGTACTAGAGGAAAAGCATGAGTCCTCTGTAAGAACAGTCACTTGAAGCCAACCTTCTAGCCCAATGTTTCAGATTTTAAAGCATACTGAAATAAAATTGGTTAGAATCTTGTAAAATGCCTTCAATATATACTGATTCTATTGTTGGAAATTTTGTCTGTTATAACCCTGGAGTAGAATTAGTTTTCAAGAGGTATTTACAGTTTTGGTGTTACAATCAATATGCACATATCACAAGAACTGAATGAAAAAGTCCAAAGAAATGGCTTTATTACTACTTTTCCTTCCAAATGGATCGCTATTTTGAAATGCCCATGTAAACCTGTAACGTCTTTTTATTTTTTGTTTTACTTTTATTTCTTCATTTTTGAGAATTTCATACATGAGTACCTTGTTTACATAATTTTCATTCCAAGCTCATTGCCTTCAAATTTTTCCCATGCCCCCTCTCAAATCCATGACTTCTTTGATTATTATTGTTTTATACGCATTTAGCATTGCTCTTGTGTATGTATTTTTGGCTGAGTACTTAGGAATGAATAACTTATTAGGGTGTTCATCCTGGAGAAAAACAATTTTCCCTCCTAGTAACTATTAGTTGCCTGGAGTTCATTATCTATGGCTAGAGCCCACGAGATTTCACCCATCTGTGTTGGGTGGTATCTTTGTGCAGATCTTAGTCAAACAAGCATATTGTCCAAAGAACAATTTCTGGGTTATAAATAGAAGACATTATCTCCTAGGAGATGCCCTGGTCCTCTAGCCCTTGCATTCTTTCTCCCTCCTTTTCTGTGATGTTCCGCAAACCTGAGGTGTAGAAGTTGTGTTGTGTTTGTACGGATTAATTAGGGAGCAGCCAACGTCACTTGTTTTCTGCATTTTGATCCACTGTGGCTCTGTGTCAAAGTCTCTCTCTCTCTGTCTGCTGCAATATCAGCTTTCATGGAGGATGAGCGATACACTGGTCTGTGGGTATAAGGATAAGTACTTAGAATGCCATTGGAAAGTGATACTGGTTTAGAAAAGCAGTAACAGCAGTTTTCCTTCTAGGGTTCCTGACCAGCCACATACAGTCAGCTCTTCATGTACTAGGCATGCTTTCCCACCTATTGAGTAGGCTGAAGTCCAATTATGTAGATGTTGAATGCTCACAGTAGATGAGTGCCACTACTGTGCCCTTGGGCAGATCTTGTCTTCCTGGCCATTGTTATGCTTCATAGGGTTTGCAGCTGAGTGGGACTATTAATTACTTTTGTCCCCTGACAGCTTACAAATCACCTTTGAGTACTGTGAGAGATAGTCCTTAGGAAGGAGGCTTCCTGGTCAGCTACAGATTGATTTCTCCAAGTCCTTTGAGGTGTTTTTTATGTCTTCAAGTGCTCTACCTTCAACTTCTAGGAAGAAACCAAGAGCAATTCACCTATCTTGTTTTGGGAATATCTTAGACTCCTTGGACCAACAACTCAAAAGATTTCCCATGCCTGACACTATGGTCTATTGTTCTTGGGAAGACCATTATTATTCTAAGTGGTGTAACTTTATCAAAATTGTTTATATATTAATATACACTTATTCATTTATAGTATAGATGTATTTTAAAGTAAACATAAAATGATGCATTTCCCAATGAGCTTTTCAAACCCTCTATCTCCCTTTGAATTTTCCTACCCCTCTCTCCCCGTATTAAGTCCTCTCCTCCACCACTCTTTTAGAAGGTAAGCATAAATTTGACTGCTTTCAAAAAAGCATAGCTTAGAAAACATAATGAAATAATAAAAAGGCTAGTGGTTTATGTTGCTATAATGAAATAATGACCTGCTAATAATTTATGTCAATGGTAATACCATTATTTGAATAATTCAAAGCATATTTTTGATCTTCTGTGAGTCAGGCACTCTACTAATTCCTGAACTTATAAAATACTAATAAGAATTAATATATGCTTTTAATGGCTGTACATTATAATTCTTCTTTGTATGCTGACAATATGTATAGTCTCCAAAAGATTTCATAATTAGGCTCATATATAATATTTGATTGGTAGGAACAAGGCAAGAATAAAAATATTATAAATATTTAAGGGTGCTTGTGATTTAGCTGTGTTGTTTGCATGCTTGCTTAGTATTCATAAATCTTTGGATTTGATCTCCAGCACTATATAAACCAAATATGGTGTGAGTGCCTGTAATCCCAGCACTTGGGTGGTAGAGGTGGGAGAATCAAAAGTTCAAGTTCATCCTTGATTATACAGTGAATGTGAGGGCAAATATCCACGTCCCAGTTTTTTAAAAATTGAGTTGTAATTCATGTTTGAAAAGCATGCAGATAGAAAATATTTTCTTCTTCCATTAAGAAACCTACATCGAATAATCTTGTATTTTTCTGACATGTATTTGGGTTTCTTATATTCTTTTAGGGTTATTTGGAAAAAAATAGCCTAAAGAGAGTTGCCCCTCAGATTCTGGCACACTTAGCATCCCCCAGACATAGTGTAATACTTTATTACAAGGAGGCACTCAAACATATGTTGTGTTAATAATAGTCAAGGTTAACGCCTACTCAGGACTTGGGAGTGTGTATATTGATAGTACAAGGAGTAGGTGCTGGGAAAGATGAGTGTTTATGGGCCTGTGTGTGTGTGTGTGTGTGTGTGTGTGTGTGTGAGAGAGAGAGACAGAGAGAGAGAGAGAGAGAGAGAGACAGAGAGAGAGACAGAGACAGAGACAGAGAGAGAGACAGAGAGAGAGGGGCATTGTATCATTATGAGAAAGGAAAAGACAGTTATTTATTTATGTATTTATTTATTTATTTATATTTTTATTATGTGTTTCAATTTTATACATCGGCCAAGGGTTCCCCTGTCCTCCTCCCTCCCGCTCCCACCCCCATCTTCCCCGCAGCCCCTCCCCTCCATTCCCATGTCCTCCAGGACCAAGACACCCCTGGGGATTCACTTAAACCTGGTGGATTCAGTACAGACAGGTCAAGTCCCCTCCTTCCAGGCTGAGCAAAGTGTCCCTGTGTAAGGCCAAGGTTCCAAACAGCCAGCTCATGCACTAAGGACATGTCCTGGTCCCACAGACTGGGTGCCTCCCAAACAGATCAAGCTATTCAATTGTGCCACTTATCCAGAGGGACTGATCTAGCTGGGGTCTCCTCAGCCATTGATTCATAATTCATGTGCTTCCATCCAATTGGCTATTTGTCCCTGTGTTTTTGCAATCTTGGATTCAACAATTCATGCTCTTGCAGTACCTCTTCTTTCTCGACAGTTGGACACCTGGAGCTCCACCTGGGGCCTGGTTGAGGATCTCTGCATCCACTTCCATCAGTTATTAGATGAGAGCTCCAAGACCACTGTTAGGGTGTTTAGTCATCTGATCACCAGACTAGGTCAGATCAGGCTTTCTCTTGACCATTGCCAACAGCTACAGAGGATATATCATTGTGGATTACTGGGGACCTCTCCAGCACTCTGCCTATTCCTGTTCTCATGTGGTCTTCATTTATTATGGTCTGTTATTCCTTGTTCTCGCTTTCTGTTCTTGATCCAGCTGGGATCTCCTGCTCCCCTAAGCTTTCTTTCTCTCAAACCTTGCCCTTCATTACTCCCATTGTCATCCATGTTGTTCATGTAGATCTCATCCATTTCTCTGTCATTGGGTGATCCCTGTGTCTTTCGTAGGGTCCCATTTTCTAGGTAGCCTCCCTGGAGTTGTATAGCAGTCTAGTCATCTTTGTTTTACATCTAGTATCCTCCTATGAGTGAGTACATACCATGTTTGTCCTTCTGAGTCTGGGTTACCTCACTCAGGATGATTTTTTACTAGATCCATCCATTTGCCTGCAAACCTCATGATGTCATTGTTTTTCTCTGCTGAGTAGTACTCCATTGTGTATATGTACCATATTTTCTTTATCCATTCTTCAGTTGAAGGGCATCTAGGTTGTTTCCAGGTTCTGGCTATTACAAACAAAGCTGATACGAACATAGCTGAGCAAATGCCCTTGTGGTACGATTGAGCATTCCTTGGGTATATGCCCAAGAGTGCTGCAGGTAGGTCTTGGGGGAGATGGACTCCGAATTTTCTAAGGAAGCACCATATTGATTTCCAAAGTGTCTGTACAAGGTTGCATTCCCACCAGCAGTGGAGGAGAGTTCCCCTTGCTCCACATCCTCTCCAGCATAAGCTGTCTTCTGTGTTTTTAATCTTAGCCACTCTGACAGGTGTAAGGTGGTATCTCAGAGTCGTTTTGATTTGCATTTCCTGGATAATTAGGGATGTTGAGCAATTCCTTCAATGTCTTTCAGCCATTTGAACTTCCCCTGTGGAGAATTCTCTGTTTAGTTCTATAGCCCATTTCTTAATTGGTCTGTTGGGCATTTTGATGTCTAATATCTTGAGTTCTTTATATATTCTGGATATCAGTCCTCTGTCAGATGTGGGGTTGGTGAAGACCTTTTCCCATTCTGTAGGCTGTCCCTTTGTCTTGTTGACCTCGTCCTTTGCTCTATAAAAGCTTCTCAGTTTCAACAGGTCCCATTGATTGATTGTTTCTCTCAGTGTCTGTGCTACTGGTGTTATATTTAGAAAGTTATCTGTGGTGCCAATGTGTTCAAGACTACTTCCTACTTTCCCTTCTATCAGGTTCAGAGTAGCTGGGTTTATTTGAGGTCTTTGATCCACTTGGAGTGAAATTTTGTGCACAGTGATAGATATGGATCTATTTGCAGCCTTCTACACATTGACATCCAGTTATGCCAGCAGCATTTGTTGAAGATGCTTTCTTTTTTCCATTGTACATTTTTGGCTTCTTTGTCAAAAATTATATGTTCATAGGTGTGCGGGTTAATGTCAGGGTCTTCAATTCGATTCCATTGGTCCACATGTTGGTTTTTATGCCAGTACCAAGCTGTTTTTATTACTGTAGCTCTATAGTAGAGTTTGAGGTCGGGGATTGTGATGCCTTCAGAGGTTGTTTCATTGTACAGAATTCTTTTGGCTATCCTGGGTTTTTTGTTTTTCATATGAAGTTGAGTATTATTCTCTCCAGATCTGTGAAGAATTGTGTTGGTAATTTGATGGGAATTGTGGTGAATCTGTAGTTTGCTTTTGGTAAGATCACCATTTTTACTATGTTAGTCCTGCCTATCCATGAACATGAGAGGTCTTTCCATTTTCTGACATCTTCTTCAATTTCTTTTTTCAGGGACTCACAGTTCTTGTCATATAGGTCCTTCACATGCTTAGTTAGAGTAACCCAAGGTATTTTATATCATTTGTGGCTATTGTAAAGGGTGATGTATCTCTGATTTCCTTCTCAGCCTGTTTGTCTATTGTATATAGGAGGGCTACTGATTTTTTTGAGTTGATCTTGTATCCTGCTATGTTGCTGAAGGTTTTTATTAGCTGTATCAGTTCCTTGGTTGAATTTTTGGGGTCACTCATGCATACTACCATGTCACCTGCAAATAGGGAAAGCTTGACTTCTTCCTTTCCAATTTGTATCCCCTTAATCTCCTTATGTTGTCTTATAACTCTGGCTAGAACATCAGGTACTATATTGAATAAGTATGGGGACAGGGGACAGCCTTGCCTTGTTCCTTATTTTCATGGTATTGCTTTGAGTTTCTCTCCATTTAATTTGATGTTGGCTGTTGGCTTGCTCTAGATTGCCTTTTTTTATGTTTAGGTATGTTCCCAGTATTCCTGATCACTCCAAAACCTTTATCATGAAGGGGTGTTGGATTTTGTCAAATGCCTTTTCTGCATCTAGTGAGATGATCATGTGTTTTTTTTCTTTGAGTTTGTTTATATGGTGTATTACATTGAAGGACTTCCATATGTTGAACCACCCTTGCATCCCTGGGATAAAGCCTACTTAATCATGGTGGGTAATTGTTTTGATGTGTTCTTGGAGTCTGTTTGCCAGAATTTTATTGAGTATTTTTGCATCAATGTTCACAAGGGAGATTTGTCTGTAGTTCTCTTTCTTTGTTGCATCTTTGTTTGGTTTAGGATTCAGGCTAATTATAGCCTCATAGAAGGAGTTTGGTAATATATCTTCTGCTTCTATTGTGTGGAACAATTTAAAGAGTATTGGTATTAAGTCTTCTTTGTAGATCTGGTAGAATTCTGCAGTGAAACCATCAGGTCCAGGGCTTTTTTTGGATGAAAGATTTTAATGACTGATTCTATTTCCTTAGGGGTTGTTGGACTATTTAAATGGTTTATCTGGTCTTGATTTAACTTAGATATGTGGTACTTATCCAGAAAATTATCCATTTCTTTTAGATTTTCCAGTTTTTGTGGAGCAGAGGTTTTTGAAATATGACCTGATGATTCTCTGGATTTCCTCATTGTGTATTGTTATGTCCCCCTTTTCATTTCTGATTTTGTTAATTTGGATGCTATTTCTCTGTCTTTTGGTTAGTGTGCTTGTCTATCTTGTTGATCTTCTCAAAGAACCAACTCTTTGTTTCATTAATCCTTTGTACTGTTCTCTTTATTTCTATTTTATTGATTTCAGCTCTCATTTTGATAATTTCCTGGTGTCTGTTCCTCCTGGGAGACTTTGCTTCTTCCTATTCAAGGGCTTTCAGGTGTGCTGTCAAGTCACTAGTGTGAGATTTCTCCAGCTTCTTTATGTGGTCATTCAGTGCTATGAATTTCCCTCTTAGCACTGCTTTCATAGTATCCCATAAGTTTGGGTATGTGGTGTATTCATTTTCATTGATCTCTAGGAAGTCTTTAATTTCTTTCTTTATTTCTTCCTTAATCCATTGGTGATTCAGTTGAGTATTATTCAGTTTCCATGAGATTGTAGGATTTCTGTAGTTTTTTCTTTTCTTGAAATCTAACTTTAAACCATGGTGGTCTGATAGAACACAGGAGGTTATTCCAATTGTTTTGTATCTGTTGAGATTTGCTTTGTGATCAAGTATGTGGTCGATTTTAGAGAAGGTTCCATAGGGTGCTGAGAAGACAGTATATTCTTTTTTGTTTGGGTGGAATGTTCTGTAGATATCGATTAAGTCCATTTGTGCCATATAATCAGTTAAGTCCATTATGTCTCTGTTGTTTCAATTTGGCCGATCTGTCCAGATGTGAAAGTGGGGTTTTGAAGTCTCCCACTATTAATGTGTGGGGTTTTATATGTGATTTAAACTTTAGTAATGTTTCTTTTACATATGTGGATGCTCTTGTGTTTGGGGCATTTATGTTCAGAATTGAGACTTCATCTTGGTGGATCTTTCCTGCGATGAGTATGTAATGTCCTTCATCATCTCTTTTGATTGATTTTAGTTTCAATTCTATTTTGCTGGATAATAGGATGGCTACACCAGCTTGCTTCTTTAAGACCATTTGGTTGGAAAGTCTTTTCCCAGCCTTTTATTCTTAGGAGGTGTCTGTCTTTGAATTTGAGGTCTGTTTCTTGTATGCAGCAGAAAGATGGGTCCTGTTTTCGTATTCATTCTGTTAGTCTGTGTCTTTTTATAGGTGAATTAAGTCCATTGATATTAAGGGATATTAATGACCAGTGATTGTTTGTTCGTGTTGTTATTTTTATTTTTTTGGTGGTAGTGTGTGTGTACTTCTCTTCTTTGGGGTTTACTGCTGTGATGTTATCTATTGCCTGTGTTTTCATGGGTATATCTGCCTTCCTTAGGTTGGAATTTTCCTTCTAGTGCTTCCTGTAGGGCTGGGTTTGTGGATAAGTATTGTTTAAATCTGGTTTTGTCTCGGAAGGTCTTGTTCACTCCATCTATGATGATTGAAAGTTTTGCTGGTTATATTAGTCTAGGCTGGCTTCCACGGTCTCTTAGTGTCTTCATTATATCTGTCCAGGTCCTTCTGGCTTTCAAAGTCTCTATGGAGAAATCGGGTGTTATTCTGATGGGTTTGCCTTTATAAGTCACTTGGCCTTTTTCCTTTTCTGCCCTTAATATTCTTTCTTTATTCTGTACATTTAGTTGTTTAATTATTATGTGGTGAGGGGACTTTTTTAGGGGGTCTAGTCTGTTTGGTGTTCTATAGGCTTCTTGTATCTTCATAGGCATTTCGTTCTTTAAGTTGGGAAAGTTTTCTTCTATGATCTTGTTAAATATATTTTCTGTGCCTTTGAGTTGGTATTCTTCTCCTTCCTCTATCCCTATTATTTGTAGGTTTGGTCTTTTCATGGTGTCCCAAATTTCTTGGACATTTTGGGTCATGACTTTGTTGGTTTTAGTGTTTTCTTTGACTGTTGAATCTATTTCTTCTATCGTATCTTCAACACTAGAGATCCTCTCTTCCATCTCTTGCATTCCGTTGGTTATACTTGCCTCTGAAGTTCCTGTTTGTTTACTCAGATTTTCTATTTCCAACATTCCTTCTGCTAGTGTCTTCTTCATTTTTTCTATTTCCCTCTTCAGGTCTTGCATTGTCTCCCTTGTTTTTTCATGATTTTCTTTCAAGGACTTATTGTTTTCTTCTGCTTTAATTGTCCTTTCCTCTAGTTTTTTGTAGCGTTGTTCCCATTTTTTGTTTGTCTGTTCCTCTACTTTATTTTTGATTTCTTCTTCTTCTTCTTCTTCTTCTTCTTCTTCTTCTTCTTCTTCTTCTTCTTCTTCTTCTTCCTCCTCCTCCTCCTCCTCCTCCTCCTCCTCCTCCTTCTTCTTCTTCTTCTTCTTCTTCTTCCATTCCGTGATGTTCAGGTCTAGCTGTTGGAGAAGGGCTAGGTTCTGGTGATGCTGTATTGCTCTTTATTTTGTTGTATGTACTTCTGCCTTGACATCTGCCCATCTCCTCTTGGGTTCGTTCTTGGTCTTTTCAGTGTACTTGGTCCAGATAGAGCTGACAGATTTTGGGAGCCTCTCTCTGGTCCAGATGGAAGCTCTGGGCCATATGGGAGCACTGGTCCAGATGAGAGTGCTGGCCTGATAGGAGCTGGGGGGCTGGACTCTGAGTCTCGGGAAGTCCCTGGGGTCTCCTTATTTTGTCCAGATGGCAGCTCCTCTTGTCCAGATGGGAGTTCCTCTGGTCTCTGGTCTAGATGGGAGTTCCAGGGCAGGATGAAAGCTTGGGGCTGGTCTCTGATTCTCAGGAAGTGGCTGGGGTCTCCTCTGGTCTAGATGGGGGTTCCGGGGTGGACAGGAGCTGGGGGTTTGTCTCTGAGTCTCAGGAAGTGGCTGGGGTCTTAGGCAACTGGTTGTGGGGGCTGGGTGTGGACACTGCAGTGTCTGCCTGCAGTCTTGGAAAAGGGGAGCCTTCCTGCAGTGCTTGCTGATTGGCCGGAAACTGGGGTCAAGTTGGTCAGGTCCTCCCGGGATGTCCTGTGTCCAGTGGTGGGACCCAGGCGCAGTTGCCTCTCTGAAAACAAACAGTTTCTTAATTTGAGTTTACTATAAGGGAAGTAAGGTGAGTTAATGAAAACTACCCAAAAGACAAATTACTAATTAATTATGGAATATTAACAGAGAATTTGATATTATTTACTTATTTAAATTCCTCTCATATTTTTAAATGCATAAGGGAAAGCATGAAAGAAGCTATAAAATATTTGAGGGCTATTGTATTGTTTGAGGGTTTTGGAATTTTAGAACATTTCTTTTGTGATCTTTTATAGAGAAATATTCTTTGTCAGATGTGAAAGACTGAACACATATAATAAAAACCAGATATTTTGTTTAAGATAAAATAATTCTTTTATTGGGGGGGTTCAAGACAGGGTTTCTCCACGTAGTTTTGGTGCCTTTCCTGGAACTCACTCTGTAGACAAGGATAGCCTCAACCTCATAGAGTTCTGCCTGCCTCTGCCTCCCAAGTCCTGGGATTAAAGGTGTGTGCCACCACCACCCAGCTAAAATGATTCTTTATCAAGAAAAATATGTGTGTTTGAGCTAACTAACATTGTCAATTTTGAGCCAGTCCTTAAATCTCTGTCTCTGTTACCTCATTTACATGAAAGGTTAGTATCACTGTATCAGAGAAGGCTGCCTGCAGTAGATTAACAATGATCCTGGCCTGTGATGACTGGCATAAAAGCATCTTGCCATAATCAGCTTATTTAAATAATCAGTTTTGTTTTGTCTCTGATTCAAAGTACCTTAGTAAGTTTCAAAGAGCAGAAATGAATCTGGTTTAATTGTGTTCACCTGAAATTAGGATTGAACTGGACCATGAAGTAACCAAACCATATCTGTGTTATGAATTATAGCTATTATTAATTATACTGCTAATTTAAATTATTCCACATAAGTTTTAAATATGGCTGTCTGTAACCCTAGCCTAAGCCACACCATGCAGGTCAACACCATTTCTTCTCTGGATGCTTCCAGGAACCTCCTGCCTGCTTTCCTTGCTTAGACCATGACCCCTCATTAACACTCACTCTCACAGAAGCTCTGGTGATCAGTTAAAATATAAATTGTATTATGCTATTTTGTGGCTTACACTTATCCATGAACTTGGAATAAAATTCAGATGATTTTATGTGGCCTTCAGTTTTCTGCTGAACCTGCACAAAACATTCAGCCATCATGGCTGCAATAGTGTTTCTTTGCCTCAGTACCACAACTATGTTAACTCTCTCCCTCACCTGTACAGTCCAGGTCCATTATCTACTAACGAACATTGGAAAATCTGCTTCTTAGAAATAAAATAATCCTAATACTGAAGAAAAACTTAGCAAACTTTTAAAAAGAATATATCAGCCCTTACTTTAATGCCATTTCCTCAGAAATATTCTTCACACATTTAATCAACCACCCTCGGCTGATGTTGATTGAAAGCAAAACATATTTTGCTTTCAGTCTTCTGTTAAGTTCCTAAATAATGTATTTTTTAAAAATTTATTTATTTCTATTTTATGTTTGTAAATGTTTGCCTGCCTGTATGTATGTGTACCATGTGTGTGCAGTGACCAAAGAGACCAGAAGATGGCCTCAGGTTCTTGGAACTGGAGTTATGTATGGTTATGAGACACCAGATAGTACTAGGTTCCTGGGTCCTTTGAAAGAGTAGCAAGTACTCTTAATTACTAAGCCATCTCTCTAGCCTCTCTACACAGTATTTTAGCTTGATTTTCTTTTGTTTACTTATTCTTGTTTTTGAACATTTAGATACTATTATTATTATTATTATTATTGTTATTGTTATATTTTAAGAAAAAAGATCACTTTATGTAACACAAATATTAAAAGGTCATATTAATAAAGAACAAAACCTAAAAAACAAACAAATAAACAAACAGAGCCAGATATGTGAAAGCTGGAAGATCAGAGAAACAGAACAAACCAACCACATTCTTACAGCTATGCAATCTTCAGCCTCAAGAGAGTGAGGGTTTTTTTTTTTATTATTTTTGTTCTTTTTTAATTTTTTTTTGTTATTTATTATATTTTTGTTTTAAACTTGGTAGATTCAGTACAGGCAGGTCCAGTCCCCTCCTTTCAGGCTGAGCAGTGTCCCTGTGTAAGCCCAAGGTTCCAAACAGCCAGCTCATGCACTAAGGACAGGTCTGGGTCCCACAGTCTGGGTGCCTCCCAAACAATTCAAGCTATTCAATTGTATCACTTATCCAGAGGGCCTGATCCAGCTGGGGGCTCCACAGCCTTTGGTTCATAATTCATGTGCTTCCATTCGATTGGCTATTTGTCCCTGTGCTTTTTCCAATCTTGGTCTCAACAATTCACACTCTTACAGTCCCTCCTCTTTCTTGACAGTTGGACACCTGGAGCTCCACCTGGGTCCTGGCTGAGGATCTCTGCATCCACTTCCATCAGTTATTAGATGAGAGTTCCAGCATGACTGTTAGGGTGTTTGGCCATCTAATCACCAGACTAGGTCAGATCAGGCTTTCTCTTGACCATTGCCAACAGTCTACAGAAGATGTCTCATTGTGGATTTCTGGGGACCTCTCCAGCACTCTGCCTATTCCTGTTCTCATGTGGTCTTCATTTATTATGGTCTGTTATTCCTTGTTCTCGCTTTCTGTTCTTGATCCAGCTGGGATCTCCTGCTCCCCTAAGCTTTCTTTCCCTCAAATCTTGCCCTTCATTACTCCCACTGTCGTCCAGGTTGTTCATGTAGATCTCATCCATTTCTCTGCCATTGGGTGATCTCTGTGTTTTTCCTAGGGTCCCGTTTTCTAGGTAGCCTCCCTGGAGTTGTATAGCAGTCTAGTCATCTTTGTTTTACATCTAGTATCCTACTATGATTGAGTACATACCATGTTTTTCCTTTTGAGTCTGGGTTACCTCACTCAGGATGATTTTTTTCTAGATCCATCCATTTGCCTGCAAACCTCATGATGTCATTGTTTTTCTCTGCTGAGTAGTACTCCATTGTGTATATGTACCATATTTACCCAGCTATAGCACTCTTGGGCATATACCCAAGGAATGCTCAATCATACCACAAGGGCATTTGCTCAGCTATGTTCATATCAGCATTGTTTGTAATAGCCAGAACCTGGAAACAACCTAGATGCCCTTCAATTGAAGAATGGATAAAGAGAGTGAGTTTTTGTCTCCTCACAAATTATATACCTTTCTGTGTCCTGCCATATTACTTCCTGGGATTAAAGGAGTGCACGTTTCCCAAGCAAAGGCATGAGATATCAAGTGTTTGGATTAAAGGTCTATGCCACCATGCCTGGCTCTGTTCCCAGGTGGCCTTGAACTCACAGAAATCCACACAGATATCTTCCTCCTGAGTGATAGATTAAAGGTGTGTGCCACCACTGCCTGATTTCTATGTCTAATTTAGTGGTTAGCTCTGTCCTCTGATCCTCAGGCAAGCTTTATTGGGATACACAATATTTCACCACAGCTTTGGTCCAAACCACATTTGTCTTCAATGGTTTCAGAATTTGTTGGGTATTTTTTAATAAATTAAATAAGTAAAACTAAATTAATAAGCAAATGAATGAAAAGCATGGCTAAAAATGAAAAACATAGATACATACATACTTTTACAATAATTTCCACAACTATTTTTTTTATTTTCCTTAGTTCTGGCAGAATATTTCCTTCAAAAAAGGCAAGACTATCTTGGCTATACTGTGACTGGGATCTGGAAGGACTTTACAATATCAACACTTTGTCTAGATGGCAGATGACAACAGCACCATAATCAAATGGAACTTTCAAATAAATATCAGCATCATTGGAGAAGTGACTGGTGACCCACCAGTGCTTTTGCTTCATCAAACATATCAGATGGCTTCAAACCTTTGGGGCTTAATAGAGCACTAAGTATATTTTTCTTGCTATTGTCAAGTTTCACTTAAAAATCTATTCCAGGTCACAAACCTTATTGTGTCCTTTCCTCTCTTATCAAGAAGACATAGGTTGGAGTCTTAGGTGTATAATTGCAGCTGGCCTCTATTGTTCAGTGTTGTGGGCAGAGTTAAATAGACTCCTGATTGTGTTAGTGATTGTCCCTATGAAACTCCTGAAAATATTATTTGTATTCTTCAAAAAGAAAAAATGTGTCAGGTAGCAGAGACCACTGGCTATGTCGAGACTTTGGAATTCTCCATTCTAAAGTGCTCTTTAATGATCAGTAGATGAATAATAAAAGAGGATATCCACCTGTGTAAACATTCTCCTTCTGTCCTGGGTTTGGTCAATGTAGGGTCCTCATTGAGGTCCATGACCCATTTCCACTCATCCCTTCTGATGTGTTCTTTGAGTGTAAAAACTAGGTTCTGACATTTGCATACTTTACACAACTTTTTTCCTTCAGACACTGCACTAAACCTTTTTGACACTATGTGGGGACTTTCAGAAAGATGACATGAGAAGAAGAAACTCAAATTCATGTTTAGACCTTGATTATTCAGAAAAAGGTCTAGTAAAGTAAGAAGGGGACTCTAACTTATGAAGTATGGACTCTGTGACACATATCAATGCTGCTTACTCTAATTATATAATTATTACAAAATGTTGCAAATGTGTCATTGGTATCATTTCTATTCAGAAACCCAGGGAAGCTGATTGGCTTCTCAAGAACTACAGAGATAATTGCTGTCAGATATACAAATTAAGTTCAAGAAAGCAATAAACAATGTTTTAAAAAAATCTCCAATCCTCTTTTTTCTTATTCACTGATTTTCATTATGCCAACCTCTAGAGAATTTTGTTAATGTCATACTTCAGTAAAACTTCTATTCCTGGATAACCAGTTAGAGGCCTCATGCCTTGAGAAGACCATTTCTCACTCTCTTGGCATTCACTAGTTGCCTGTGGTTCTTAATCAACCGGTGAAGCCAGATGAGATTTCTCCCTACCTGGTAGTATGTCTTGCTCAGATCTGGTTCAGGAGGCCATATTATTGTGGTACCATGGGTAAAGCTTCCCTATCATTTCCAAGAGTTAGAATCTCACAGCAAATATCCTGTCCCTCTGTCTCTTACAGCTATTGTGCATCCTCTTCTACAATGTTCCCTGTACCTTAAGTCCAGAAGTTGTATTGGAGAAAATTAATCAGGACTAGGAAATCCATGATTACTTGTTATCTGCATTTTGACACATTGTGCTTTTCTGTAATGGTCTCCATCTGTTGCAAAGAGATACAATTATCTGTGGGTATAAGGATAAATATGCTGGATTAGTGAGGTATCTGTAGGTTATCCTCTCAGATCTATGTTCTGAATTCATATATACAAGTAACAGTAAATGGATTGAGCATGTTGCAGGCTGTATTTATAGATTTAGGTGTGTGTGTGTGTGTGTGTGTGTGTGTGTGTGTGTGTGTGTGTGTATAATGACAACAAAGAAAATGTAGCCATGGTATTGAGAGGGAGTTAGAGGGTTTGTATGAAGGGGATTAGAGGGAGAAAGAAAGGAAGGGGGAAAATGATGTGTAATTATAGTATTAGAAATTTAAAAATATAAAAGCTTTAAAAAGAAGACAATATATCTTATTCTTTTTTTCTCTGCCCTCTATGGAATAGATGAAGTCCATGTGAGATAGATCATATTATGGTAGCAGAAAGTCTGGAACCATAAAAAAAATGACAATCAGTGACAGTCCTTCTTTTAACCCCATCACTTTCTGTATTTTCTTTGTAGAAAAAAAAATGTGAATTTTTTCTGTCTTTATTTTCTAGTAAAAGCAAGCCCAATTTCTGCTCTGCTCCAGCTATTTAGAGCTATTCATGCCTTTTTTTTTTTCAGAGCAGTTGGGATACATTATTCCCTTCTGAGTCAATTCTTCCTAAAATCTTTTTTTTATTTTTTTCTTCACAACAACCTTCTGATTAAGGCAGTTTGCTAATTCAATTTCAGAAGGAGATAAAGCCCTGGAGAAGTGAAGTGACTTGTACTAGGCCATATATTAGGAGGTTAATCTGGAAGTAAGAGCTTGGATATTAAGATTTGATCTGTTCTGATTTCCAAAGATCTAACCCTATTAAGACATTCTTCTGCATACATTCCCCGTGAAGAATACCCACATTCCACCTACACTGGAGGACAGGTTGAGGCGCAAGCAGGGTCCAGAGACAGGCTTAGGCCATTACTCTTTTTCTTTTGTAAGTCTATGTGACCAAAAAGTTTGTCATGCAAAATTTTCGCTTCAGCCCAATTCCTAGCAAGAGAGAAAGGGACATGGAATAAACTTGAATCAACTCACAGAATCAAAATCTGTTTTAAATTCTCCTCTCCCGGAGCAGATCTGGCAGGTAAGTATAGCCAAGAGCCACATAAGGATAAATCGAGTAGCTAGTTCTTAGGTGATTCATAACTAGTATCTCTCTCTCTCTCTCTCTCTCTCTCTCTCTCTCTCTCTCTCTCTCTCTCTCTCACACACACACACACACACACACACACACACACACACACACATCACACATTCACACTCCTGTTATTGTACTGGCAAGTTCCATGATGACTAAGCTTTGACTCTTAGGAAGAAAAGTGATACTCTCATACTTGAAATACTAGAATAAATAATTTCAATAAGATCTAAAAGACAATAGTTTCAGAGAGCCTCTATATTAGAATATTTCAGTTTTTAAGCTTGAAAAAAAAAAAACTACAACAAGGCAGTGCAGCAAATAATGGAATAGAAGACACCACATCTTAAAGGAATCTGTAGTTCCAAAGATGCCTTGATCAAAGGGTCATCCATGCCAGCAGGACCATTTTTTAGCTATTTTCTCTGACTATGCCTCTGTTTAAAAAGACTAACAATCCTTTGAGTTTATAAGCCCTGGATCCTGGGCTGCAGCAGTTTTAATTCTTACAAATTGAATCACCAACGCCAGTGAAGAAGTGAGGCTTGTCCACAGAGTTTTCAGAAAAAAAAAATGCTATCTCTCTGATTAGACAGAGGTAAACTGCATGATCTTCACTCTGAACTTAAAAAGCATGCATAAGGACTGGCTTAATCCCAGAGCAACATCCTGAGTTCTCCCTCACATGTGATGAATCCTATAAAATTCTTCTGAGCAGACACCTGGAGGTAAGCACAGAGGGCATCTATTTTCCTTCTCATTTAAATGCTTCTTGGTGAAAGAAAGAAACAGACTGTCCAGTGTATGACTCTTCAGCAAGGGCCTGGCTCTAACAGGACAGAATTGATATATATTCTATTCATTAGTGACAGTCAAACATTTTTTTATTCCGTTCTAGCAGTATATAGAGCACTTTGCAAACACTTCGTTATTTTTGAGGACCACAGTGTAGACTTTTTTGGAGACTAAGCCACCACAGTGTCCATTTTTCTCCTTTAAATTTAACCAGGGCATTCCATAGCTGTGTAAGCAAACACTCAATCATTGTTCTTTGATTACCTGCAGATGGCACTTACTCAACAACATGATACTCAAAGAAGCTCTCCCTATGGGTGCTGATGAAGCTACAGAAGTACAAAAACCAAAAGTAGGGTGCATAGAATCAGGATCCTAAAACAGGGAAAAAGCCTAGTTTTATATTTTGCTTGTCAAACATTACACATGTGAAAATTTTTGCAGTGCCGATACTGCTGCTAAATACAATTCAGTGGTGAATTGATTGACTGTGATAATGATTGATGTGGTAATGAATTGATGATACTGTGGTGTTTGATGGACTTGGTAATGGATTGCAAGAGTATTACCGTCTTCATTTTCCGTAATCAGTGATGGAGACTGTGGAATCAAGAAGCAGTCTCAGGCCAGTCTTAGTGTCTGTAGGAGGCATTGTCTTTAAGAAAGATGGAGAATATCAACAGTGCTGTACAATGGAGTGTATTCTGTAAGGTGAGGTTTATTTTTTAAATCTTCCAATGTTGCATTGTGGTCTCAGTCCCCAAATAGGAAATGGATATGCATTTAGGTGGTGGGATGTCTATTATAGTATATCTTATATTAGTTACCTGAAAATACCAATGTCTACAAATTCTCTAGATTTTTATTGGGGAGTCATTACCTTGGATTCACACATGGTAGAAAATTGTGTACTTGGCAAGACGTTTATTTGTTCAATGAAAACAGTATTCTAAACAAGCTAAGCCACATGACTAAGAACCCCATTTCTGGCTGTTATCTGGTTGGTACATGAGTAAGCCAGTCTCTTAGAAAGGATTTAAAGGTATTTTCTAAAATTTTTGGTAAGGTCTAAATTTTGATAAATGACTCAGTGGTTAAGAGCATGGGCTGTGCAAGTTGGTATGCCAGACTTTATTGATTCCCAAAGGAGACCTTATCCCATCTGAATGGAGACAGAGGAGGAGTGGATGGGTGGTGGTGGTAGAAAGGAGGTGGGAAGACAGAATGAGAGAAGAGGATGGAGGGGAAACTGTGGTTGTTATGTGAAAAAAAAAGAAAAAAAAGAAAGCAAAAAAAAAAAAATAGTTGAAGATTCACGACCATTGGTCAAACCAGAAATAAAAATGCCTGGAGTACTATGCTATATGAATGAGCATACATGTGTGTGTATGTGCCACACAATCTTCTTTTCTTCACATGCCCATATGAAGAATTACAAATTTTCAGATATCTTCAATTTTATTACCATTTAGTGGACTCTTTAAAATGTCTCAGATGCAATTTGATCAAGCCTGATAATCGTATGTTTAGTTTTTCTCCAAACAAGTTAGATGCCATCAGACTGTTGTTTTGTTACTGAGTTGTGTTCATTTTCCTCCATGGTCTCCTTATACACTAATGTCATTGTGGTTGACGCTCATATGTTAGAATTCTGCAGTCTTGACATCTGCAGCACACTTCAGTGCCTAGTTCTATGCCTGAACATCCTCTGTGGATGACTGCAAAGTGTTTTTTGTTTGTTTGGGATTTTTTTGTGTGCATTGTTTTGTTTTCTGTTTGTTTCAAGACAAGGATTTTCTGAGTAACACTGCCTATCCTGGAACTTACTCTGAAGACCAGAATGGCCTTGAACTGAGAGATCCTCTTGCCTTTGTGTCCTGAGTGCTGTGATTAAAGGCATGTGCCACCACTATCTGTTTTAATTGCAAAGTTTTATTTCACCAGATGCATGTTCATAGATACATATTCTTTCTAAACTCTTTGGGAGTCAATCATATCCCCAAGGTATATCCTAGGATTATATTAATAGCTAATTTTCTAAAATTTGACAAGAATCCAGGTGCTTTCACATATTTTATTTATTTGTATACATGTGTGTCTAAATTTGTTTGTGTTTCTGTAACAAAATACCATAGAGTAGATACACAGTTCTATAGTCAAAGAAGTCCTTCATCACGATGTTAGAAGATGTGGTATCAGTTAATAGCTCATTCTCTGTTTCTATGATGCAAGTACTGCATGCTATGTGGAATGAGTGTGGCAAAAGAGACAGCAACCCGGACAACTGTCTACAGTCTCTAAAATTTCATTCAGGTGTATAGAGGCTCATCACTAATTCTTGTTCAAAAAAGATCCCAGCTGGTAATACCATCACAGCAAATGATTGAATGAGTTCTCAGAATTCACACACACACACACACACACACACACACACATACACACACACACACACACACATACACACACACATATACACGGTGATATTGTATTCCCCAATATATTGAGCACCCTAATAAACTTATCTGGGGTCAGAGAACAGAACAGCCACTAGATAGACATAGCAAATGGTGACACATGCACCTTTAATGCCATAACTTTGTAGGCAGAGATCCATCAGGATCTCTGTGAGTTCAAGGCCACACTGGAAACAACCAGGTATGGTGACATATATCTTTAATCCCAGGAAGTGATGGTAGGAAGCAGAAAGGTATATAAGGTATGAGGATGAGGAACTAGAGGCTTTTTAAGCTTTTAGTCATTTAGCAGCAGTTCAGCTGAAATCCTTTCTGCATGAGGATGAGGACTCAGAGGCTTCCAGTCTGAGGAAACAGGGATCAGCTGAGGAGTTGGTGAGGTGGGGTTGGCTGTAGCTTGTTCTGCTTCTCTGATCTTTCAGAATTCATCCCAATACCTAGCTCTGGTATTATTAATAAAACCTTTTAAGATTCATGTTACAGACACACACACACACACACACACACACACACACACACACACACCACAAACATGAACTAGATCAAGCAACAACAAATTTATTGTTTTCAAATTTTATAGATGTAAAACTAAGGCACCTGGAAACTAAATGATTTCCATGGTGATTGATACTGTACCTATGCACAGTATCAGAATGAAAGTGACAGAAGATATGTTAAACTTTGTGTCACGTTTCCTCCAAATAGATCGCTATCTAGACACTTCTTTTGTCTTCCCTGTTCTCACACACTCCTGCGGATCAACACCATGTAGAAAGATAGAAGAAGAAAACAATTTGTGGACATCATTCATGGTCCAGCCTGTTTTCTCATGTAAGCCTCCTGACTTAGCACAGTTCTCAGCCTTCAGGTTTCTAGTTCTATTAGAAGGGGCTCTCCTGGGGGAAGTTTATTACTGCTCATCCTACTAGTATCTCCAGGAGATAAGAAATCAGGTGTTCAACTGTATACTCTTCTTGCTAACAAATACCTTCCTAGAATTTAGTTTGGTCAACTTCTGTGATTGCTTCCTTAGCTTTTTAATCCTTCAGATTGCCTCCAATTAGCTTGAGAAGAAATGAGACTATCAATTGTAATTTACAGATATACAATTTGTTTTCAGGGAGAATAGGATGCAATCAAATCAAATTGTATTAGTGCCTTGCAACTTCAAACAGCTTAGGAACTGCTCCTTTGAAGGACTGTGACAATGGCATGTTTTAGGTTAGAGAATGGTGCATAGAGAGCATGTGATTTGGATGTGAAATGCACTCATGAACACTGTTCAGGAAGGTTGTGGGACTGTCAGGAAGTGGAGAGTCTCACCAGAAACTTGGAGACTGGTGGCTGGCCTTGAGGTTTTTATAGCCCAGACCTACTTCCTGGCTGTGGATGCCATGTGACCAACTGAGCTCCCACTTCTACATCTCTGCCTTCTCCATCATGATGAAATGTACACTCTCTATCATGAAACACAATAACTCCCCCCCCCAAAAAAAAAGAGCACAAGCTGCTCTTCCACAGAACCTTTGATTCAATTCCCAGTACCCTCATGGCATCTAGCAGCAGCATGTAACTATAGTCCCAGGGGATCTGATGCCCTCATTTGGCCTCCAAGGGTACATGATGCATATGGTACATAGACATACATGAGGTAAAACACCCATATGCTTAAACCTTTTTGTTGTAGTTGTTGTTTTTTAAATAGAAACTGAAGAGGAAAAAAGCTTTTGTCTAAGGCATTTATGTTGGTTCTGAAACCCAGAACCCATATATTTCAATTTTTAGGGAACCATTTCTTTATTTGCTATAGATTGAAACTCCAAATAAAATATAAATACACTTGAACAGAAAATAATCTTATTTAAAAATATTTATTGAAGTATATTTTGCTTATCCTACATACTCACCCATTCAAAACATATAAAATGGGTGTTTTATAACATCAATTCATTTTTTTAACATTCCAGCACTAAGAATTGAAGCCTCATAACTGTAGTACATAGTCTATACATTTCTCTCTGTATCATGTTTCCCCAAAATCTTTTGACCACAATAGCTTATCTACTTTCTGTTTTGCCTGTTCAGTATTGCCTGTTGAAATCATTGACATTGACACTAACTATAATCACATATTCTTTCATAAATAATTTCTTGTGCTTTATTTTTCTAGTGACCCAACTTGTGAAATCACCATTCTACCATCTACTTTGGGGAAATAAAAACATAGGTTCTATTTATGAGAATGACCATACAGTAGAAAAATAATTTTAAAATCATCATTTTCTACACTTGTACGTTTCAGTTCAGTAGAATTCATTATCATATGGTCACATGCTTCTTTCTTCTTCTATTGACAAGGTCCAAAGTACATTGAGACTCTGGTACAAAACAATGAGTAGGTTATTTTTACCAATCATTTTTATTATTGTATATTAGTTTTTCAGTTTGATTTATATAGCACTTAGCACTGATTAATAGACATGTAGTTTGCTTGCAGTCTTCAGCTTTAACATCTTCCCATTTCCTATTTAAGTCTCTTCCCTCTATCAGAATAATTTAGGATCTCAATTTTCTACCTAGCTCCAGTCATGTAGCTGTTGAAAATTCCTACATCTTAAGAAATGGTTCTTAAGGAAGTACTATGCTACTGGTGTCCAACAGCCTCCTTATACTAATTCTGACAGACAGATGTGGTGCTATTTTTTCCCCCAAGCTCAGTCTTTGTCTTAACCATGAAATTGCTTTGCTCTGCATTCTACTAGGCAAGAAGTCTTAATTCCTCTTCTCCTGCTGAGAAATGAAGAGGATATAGGTCCCAGGATAACTTTATCTACTTGAAAAGAACATATAAGTATAATCTCTTAACTCGTTTTGCATTATTTGGCCGTGCCCTGCACAAATGTACTAGGAGACATTTATCTGACTCTGAAGCTGAAATTTTCACAAAAGCAGGTTAACTGTCCTATGTTCAAATGACTGGGATTTTATCCTCTCACATAGGGTGACTTTTGAGCATTAAACCAGGCCTGGGGGTTAAGAGAAAGTCAAAATTATTGAAAATTACTGTAAACAGCAAAGGGGTGAACACACTTAGAGAAAACAAGGTTAGATAACATTTTCTTCTCTGAATGAGCCTACTTTAGCTTTTACTGGGAAGAAGTAACAAACTATGTGTCTTGAAAATAATGCTCCTGTGGGATGGAGCTCTCTGCACTGACTTTCCTCTGCGATGTCAGCATCTGAGCACTGAACATGAACTCTACTACCACGAACTGTTGAAATGGTAGTTCTAGTTAATAATGAAGGATTCTCTAACACGTTACAAGGGAAAATAATTGGATCCAAATGTGTGACCATTTGGTAGCAAATTCCATTTTCTTCCTTTGCAAGAATAGGATTTTCTTCACTTTAGGTCTGAATTCTGTCCACACTGTGTTAATTTAGAACACTCAAAATCTAAATTAGAGACAAAAAGTAGTACTGAAAGATACAACAAACACAACTGAGAAGTGACTTAAACCCTATTAAGTGCTTTCTCAGTACACACCTTGGATTGTCTCCTTATTCTCCAAAACAGACACGTGCATTTTCATTCCCTTTGCAATAAAAACGGCTACGTTCTAAGGCTTAGTTGTCTAGATGTTACTGTCTGCTTGGAGTACTATGAAGGAGAAGCATAAAGGCCCAATATCTTTCCAGCAGTAATACAAATCAGCAGAGGGAGCATTTACACTTTGATTTTGAATTAGGACCTTCAATGGAGATGAGATCGTGTAGTCAGAATTTTTTTTAAAATAGCAGATTGAATTATCATTTAATTTTCAAATTAGAGTTTGTTTTATTACTTGAAGATAAAGTAAGTTTTCTTGCATCTTATTTTATTATTATGCATAAATTGTGTAAAATAATTGGGTTTCATGTTAGACTTCAGATTATACTGATAACTTGCTAATCAAGAATAGACACTCTTTCTTCTCCTTTTCACCTCATTCCTCGCAGATTCTACTTGCCATTATTCTTGTGTATATGGATTATTTCATTTGACATGGTGTTCTCCATGGTGCTGGAAATAATAGGAGTTCCTGCTTCTCTGTAGGTTAATAATACTAATTGTGTAAACAGAGTAAGTTTTCATTTTCCATGCACCTATTTTTTATTTTTTCTTTATTATTTTTTTTTATTCATTTCACACACCAACTACAGATCCCCTCTCTTCCCTCCTCCTGCTCCTCCCCCAGTATTCCCCCCCTACTCATCCCCCATCCCCTCCTCTGAAAAGTTAAGGTCTCCCATAGGGATTCAGCAAAGCCTGGTACATTCAGGTGAGGCAAATCCAAACGCTTCACCCTGCATCAAGTCTGTGCAAGTTGTCCCATCCTAGGCAATGGGCTCCAAATGGCCTGTTCATGCACCAGAGATGGATCCTGATCCTACTGCCAGGGGGCCCCTTAAGCAGACTAAGCCACACAACTGTCTGGTTTATGTAGAGGGCCTAGTCTAGTACCATGGAGGCACCATAGCTGCCAATTCCAACTGGTCCACAGTCTCTGTAGTTTTCTCCACCTCGATATAGAATCCCTGTCCTAATATGCAATTCCTTCAACAGTGTTTGAGTATTTCCTTTTCATTGGTAGTTTCTCCTTCAGCTGTTATTTTGCTTATTTGATAGTAACCATTTTAATTGGGCTAAGATGATAAATTGCTATGTTTCTGATTTGTATTCTGATAATGGCCAATGACTTCGATCATTTTAAGCATGATACATTGAAAAACATGCTTCATGTTATGCACTTAAGAATTAAATAAGTTTGAAAAACTTCTTTCTCATATTTTTGCATTTATTTTTATTCTTAAATATATTATGTAATTATTGAAATGAAACATGCTTAATATATTCTTTTAGGTTTATATTGAAGAATCATTGATTTCTCCATTCAGACACTTTTAAAGAACTGCATATTTTCTTCCAAAACCCTCTCCTGTTTCCTCCTTCTTTCTTCCCATAATTATTTACTGATATCTATTATTAATCAGTGTTCACTGTTTTGACTTTTAGTTGACGATTTGCTATTTTCCTACATCAGCTGGTGAGTTCTACATCCATGCTCAAGTTCAATAGGATATTGAAAATAACATTTTCCTGCAATGTTGCTATACTCTCTGTCATCTAACAATGAATGATATTAATAAATGTCATTCTTATATACATCAGACTTTCTTCCTCTTATGGTATCTGAATACTGGATTTCAGTTAGACTTTGACAATCAAAGTAACACTGCAAGGTAGGTAAAGTATATGGTAGTAAAAATATTTACTAGAATAATACAATTTAACAAAATACCACAGCACAATAGAGCCTAAAAACTAAATTTCCACATTTTATTTTAACTCCAAAGTGTAGATTTGCATGTTGCTCTTCGGAGTTTGAGTGGCTTCAGCTAGGCTTTGCCTTTAGTTAAAGATTTAGTCCAGTAAATATTTGTAACAAACTACCAAGATTTTCTTTCTGTGGGCTCTTAGCAGTGTCATTTAATTTCTTTATCTTTGGATTTCCTATATCATTTTAAACTAACGCACAGGTATATACCCCATAACCTTGTTGCCAAAGACAATCTGTCCCTTTTTGCTATACATCAGAGTCATATTCTTGGTAGGCTTTTCCAGCATTGGTGAGTGTACAGAACCAGTAGAGTTATTTCTGAAACAGATTCAACAATAAATGTTAATTTTTCAGATGGAGTTTTTTATATTCTAAAATGGTCTCAAATTCAACATGTATAGCCAAGGACAACACTGAATTTCTTACTGTCCTTCTGATTCCTCCAATTGCTGAGATTACAGGTGAGTGCCACTGTACTCATATTGTGAATTTCTAGAGATCAAATTCAGGGTTTGGTTTATGCTATAGCAATTGAGCTGAATCCTTGGTGCATGAACACTATTTTAAGGACAGAACAGTGACTAGATAGGAGCTAACTTTTAAGATCTTCCATAAACCATTGATCAATATTTGGTACCAGTGCTAGGAAGGAAGATTTCAATATTTCTGTAGTAATATTTACAAAGAGATAAATCTTGTGTTTTCCTTATTCTCCCAACATCAATAAAACATATTGGTTTAGATTTTGAGACTATCCACTCACTCAGAAGGGAAATAAGAGCAAGTTTTCCACCTACTTACCCTTGGATACTGACCTAGGCTAACAGTTATTTCACTTTCTAGGAAAGGACATTATGTTCTGAGTAAAATATATGGACTGTCAACTGTTTCTCTGTAATGATACTATCTGACTGACATTGTGAGGAACACTTTGCTTCCTTCCTGATAGCAGTTGCATAGATGAAGCTTCTTCTGGAGCTCTGGACTTTGTCCAGAAGTATATTGTTGAACAGGGGTTGAACATGTACATTTTATAGAAGCCAAAGCTGACATTTTACACTGCTGTCTCTGTTCTCAGTGTAGGACCATTTTTCAGGGGAGTACAGATTCCAGGCTCCATCCACATCAGGTACCCGTGTGAACTGTGGGAGACAGGCTCACAATGAGACCTGGACTTCTTTCATCTCTTACTTGGCTAAATGTAATAAATGTGCTTCACTTAATGTATTGTGGATGAACATGTCTGTCCCTGACTCAGACTATTTAATAACCAGTGTAAGGAGCCTTTTAAAAATAGTTCTAAACAACCTTAATACAAGAGGAGGTACTTAGTCTTACAGTAATTTGATATGCCATGCTTTGCTGATACCCATGGGAGGCCTATCCCTTTCTGAACAGAAACAGAGGAGAAATGAATTGTTTGTTTGTGTGTGTGTGTGTGTGTGTGTGTGTGTGTGTGTGTGTGTGTGTGTGGTGTGTAGGGGAGATTGGGGAAGGGAACGAGAAGAGAGGAAGCAGGGGAAACTGCAGTCCATGTAAGATAAAAAAAATAAGTTTAAAAAAGAAATAAAAAGAAAAAACTGCTCTAAAATCACTTAAATTTAGAAAGATATATAAAATTATTACTAGTTATAAATCCCTTTAATCATGTTAAGTAGTGAGTGAAATTAATTTTATCTATTTTTTACTGCAATGTACAAATACAGTAAAAAGGTTTAGTGGCTTATGAAGGATGAAGGTAAGGCAGATGAATTGGAAATGTCTTGGGTTCTAAGGCCATGTCATTGTACAGACAGTGTGATTTGTCTATTAACACCCTAAGGAAAAATTCAAAGAGTATATCAAATGTATTTTTCATGTCTAGTCTGTTTACAGCCTTTGAAAGTGTCCATACTTTTCTAGTAAGTTGTTCATCACACATGTAATGAATGGATAACATGACAATTTATCATGTAACAAAGTGATGGGGTTTAGAATCTGGATATTGTGTGATTGTTTCTGTCAGGTAGAAAGGATTCCTTTCAGAGGAGAAAAGATGCTCATGAGGCCCATGAAACTTACAAGAAACTTGTAAAAGTCTCACAGGCCTTCAGTAGGATGTATACCTGGTAAATATCTGCAATGAAGGGTGAGACTCTTTGATGGAGCTGTCTCCAAGTTGTGCTGGGTACTCTAGTGAAAAATGTTTTCCCAGATCATCACCCATGCAGAGATGGGCTTTTTAGTGATGCAACTTCCCAAATCACCTATGCTCCTTCAACTCCAGCACTAGTTTGCTGAGGTAGTCTTTGGTGGAATGGTTTCTGTTGTCCACCATCCATTCCATCTAATGAAAGTAAACATTTGCTCATACATCCACAGAAAAGGATCACACAGTCATGCATGACAGTACTGATTGAAAGTTAATAAGCAAGATCTTAGAGTTAAAAACTACTAGAATGTGTACTTATTTATACATGAATTCCATTTTTACTGAGCTTCAAATGCCAACTTTAGAGATAGATGATGAACAAATGTATCTTTTCTTCATCTAGGTTCCTGAGAAGTAGATGGCTGGGAAGATTTGTCCATTAAAGCACAATTGCAGAATTCCCCTTTAGTAACAGATTAAAGTAAACCAGAATGAACAACAGATGCTTTTACTGTGTGATTTAAAACAATAGGGAATGAGAGGGACCATGATTTTAGCTACCTCGCTCAGCTGTTACCTTTAACTGGGTCTTGAACAATAGTATCATATATGAATCATATCAAAAATATTCATAAGTGTCTCAAATTCTCTTTAATTATTAATTTGGGTTCTCTATTCAACCCCAAATGAAACTTATTTATTGGGTTAATGGGAACAATAAAGACAGGATTTTTTTCAACAAGATATCCAATCTTTTCTTATTTCAATTATTTAACATTTGTTACAGAGGATGGGGATCACTATACCAAATTCATTTTATCAATCATTACTATTTTTCAAATGTTATTCTGTCAACTTTGATTATAAAATAGGGTTAATCAAAATAAAAATACAGTAAGAATCCCTAACATAGGATTTAGTTATGAATTCTGTTTTCGGTTGGATCATAATAATTATTCCACTCTGATTCCTTACTGAGTAGAACAAAGTTTTCCTAAATATTATCTCTTCTACTCATATGAGGTAGAATTGTCATTTCAATGTCACTATTAATGTGCCAGTTACAGTGATGTTGAAAATTCTTTGAGGACAAAGGCCTTCCATAAAGCAGGTGGGAAATCTTCCTGAGACTATTTCTTGAGGCAGATTTCATGGCCCTCATATTAAGGTATTTTAGCAAACTCTTTATCCATGCCAAGAAAGGCAGGCAGATTCTTAAGTACACTGTGGGAGTAGCTCTAATTTAACCCATTAAAGAATACAGATGCAAGGCAAATTCTTTCCCTGTACAATTATAGATATGTATGTTACCATGTGGATATGTGCATGTGTGAACTTGTACAAATAATCACATATGAAGAAAACTTCAATAACTTCACTGTGTGGCTTAAAAATAGCAGCATAAACACTGAGCTAGTTTAGCAAATGAATGATACTTATATTGCTCCCAGTGTCTTTTCATTGCTTCTGTCTATAGTTCAAGGATACTGTGTTAGTGGCATGTGAAGCTGTACTTGAAGGACTGAGGATTGAGACTCTCCTTAGATGACTCTTGAAGTTTCTACTTAGAAAATAAAGAGAAAAATAGACTCACAAAGTTGTAGAGAAAAAATAAATCATATTCACATATTGGGACAAGGAAGTGGTCAGGAAAGGGTATAAATGAATTAGAGGACAGAATCAAAGAGAAAGATAATGAATATAGTCAGTTCTCTCTCTGTATGTGTGTTTGTGTGTGTGTGTGTGTGTGTGTGTGTGTGTGTGTGTGTGTGTGCACATACCTGTATCCTGTTTGTGAGGGCATATGTGAATCATTTCCTTGTCTTTTTGTTTTTATGGCCTCACATGGGAAGTTGTTTTTGAACAAATCTATACTTGCTGCTTCTAAAAAACAGTTTCTGGCTAGACTTGACCATTAATAGTGTGACTCTTTCACCCTCCCCCAAGTAGAAAAGATGCCTTAGTCAGACAGCTTAGTTGATAATGTACCTGTTATATAAGCATGAGAACCTGAGTTTGATCCTCCAAAATGCATGTTACAAATCCAATCACAGGGGCATGCACTTATAAATTCAAACTACAGAGGTGGAGACAGGTAGATCCCTGGAATACACTGACCAGCCATCCAAGCCTAATTGGTGAGCTCCAGTCCAAAGAAACTCTGAAACAATCAAACAACAACAACAACAACAAAATACTACCCAAACAAACAAAACAAGGCAACTGAGGAATAACACTTGTGTCTGACTTTTCTAGTGACAAAGTTTTTCTGTGCCTCACATACATGCATACACATGCATAATGCCCCCTCAATATTACACACACACACACACACACACACACACACACACACACACACACACACACACAAAGATACTTTGATGGAAGTTTGAAAAATGTATCAAGGGACAAAAAGTTTAAGAGCAGTATCCTCAAACATGATGTGTCCACCTAGGTGGCGTGGACATTTGTCTATTCTACCACATAGCATTCTTTTTTTTTTTTTTTTTTTTTTTTTTTTTTTGCTAGGACCTTCAGGAAAGCTTATAGATAAGAACAGAACTCACTTAGAATTTTCTTAAAATACAAGTTTTGGTGTGGACTTACAATATGAAGAGGTGAAGAAAAGAAAGGAAAAAGAAAAACAGACCAGGGAAACATGGACTTACCTGAAGCCCATGGTCAAATGTAGCATGATGACTTCTGGGTCTTGTGGCTAAGAGTGCAAACAAATCTTTCTACCAAATTCGAGTTCAGAAAAAAATACATAAGTGAAGAATGTCATCTGTACCTGTTGAACAGATCTATGGAAATAGGAGTAAAAATTGTTTTCATCATCCATAGCAGATGAATAAGAGAACTGAATAAAAAGATGAGAGACTTGGGATACATGGTAGGCAGCAGATAGACAAATGTGTGGAGACAGGTAGTTGGCTATCTCACCAGCTGGCTGCATGTAAACAAATGGAAAAATGATAAAAACTTGCATTGCTAGAGTTTAGTGGTTAAATTATGTGGTCTAGTAGTAATATAATATAAATATACATTAAATTCTTAATTTAAACTTTAATTACAAATAATCACACACTTTCTCCTTCCTTGTCCTCCCTATAAACTCTCTCATGTCCTCCTTGATTTCCTCTTTATTATTATTAATACATCTATATTTGCATAAATATACAAATATAATCAGCAAAATCTGTTTAGTGTAACTTGTGTGTAAAAGTATATCGTGTCAACTTTCATATGTGTATAAAAGGTGGCAAAAATGAGACATAATTCTGTTTTAAATATTATTGCTTTTTTCTGAGTATCTAATTCTAAATAATAGCTCTCCTGTTTTATTTATGTATTTATTTGGTCAACTTGACACAGCTAGAATCATCTGGGAAGAAGAATCTGAAATGAGAAAATGCCCCCATTGGATTGCTAGTAGGCAAGTCTCTAGGGCATTTTGTAATTAATGATTGGCATGGAAGTACCCAGTCCTCAGTGAGTGGACAACCTTGGGCAGGTAGATTGTCATTGTTTAAGAAAGTGGGCTGAGCAAACCTTGGAAGCAAGCCATTAAGGAGCATTCCTCCAGAGTCTCTGCTTCATTCCTGCCCTGAGTTCTTATCCTGACTTTTCATAATGCTTGATTGTAAGCTATAAGAAAACATAATCCCTTTCATGTCTGAATTACTTTTGGTCACATTGTTTTTTTATTTCCATAACACTACAAACCTAAGTTTATTCAGTTCCTTGAGTTATGTAGTTATGCATTTCCCTTTCCAAAGATGCTAATTAGTGAAAAGTGATGGTATTTTTCCATGGCATATGGTTAACCTTCTGCACCATCCCTTTATTTATTATGTCTTAGCACCTTATTTATAACTTATTGAGTACTAATGCTCCTTGGCAAAAAAAAAAAAAAAAAAAAGCCAAGAAATAAATGCAAATATACTGAACTTCTGGTCAAAGGTGAAAAATGTATGCTATAGCAAGTTTCTTTTTTGTTGTTGTTGTTTTTTCTTTTCTTTCTTTCTTTCTTTCTTTTTTTTTTGTCTACCTGCCAATGTAATTGTCAGTATTGCATTAATCTTACTGGATCTTACTCTCATACATCAAATGTTTGTGTACCACAAAACAAGAGCATAAAACAGTTACTATTTATGTCATCTTTGTGTGATTGCTTAACAGGACATTTTCACTTCATACTGCAGGAGGAAAAGCTCACATATTTCATGGGAGGCTTCCAGCAATGTCTTATTAATTTTAACTATGTCCCTTCATTTGGATATTTTGAAGGATACTTTCTTTCTATACTATATAGATTTTTCCTGCAAACACTTTATCAACCTGTTTTCAATGGGAACTTTGGCACTTGCTAGTAACTCCTCAGGAGCCCACACAGTGCTACTTTATAGTTGAGACCGTGCTTCTTGTGTACAAGATATGATAAAGACAAATCCAAAATGCCATTTTGGACTTTTTCCATCTTTGCATACTGAAGACAATACATTATTATTATATGTTTGGTAGTAAATGTCATATTATAGAAGCCAGTTTAGCAAGGGCATATTCATGTCAATTAGAGATCATGACAGCTATTCTACATCTGCCCTGCATGTTTAACTGACTAAATAATGAAAATGTAAAGCCTTACATTCTAAGACAAAAGAATCTTTGATTTTCAGAAAATACTAATATTAAGTTAATGTCTGACATTTTGCTGCTGGATTAGTTAAATGTAAGCTTGGGTGCTGGGGCTGGGTTCTGTTCCTCAGTCGATGATTTTCATTAAGCCTTTTACCTTCCATACATGCTATTCTTCCACAGGAAATTATGATAAGAGTCCTTTGTTTGGTAACTTCACATTTACATGAATTAGATGCAGCTTTTATCTGACAATTAAGTTTGCATATACAGTTTTAAATTTATCACACCCTTTTCATTTTATATTAAATATGCTGATATTATGGGTTATAATTTTGGTTTCTTTTAAAATAAAAATATTAATTTAATTAATGTAGTTCTCACTGAAAATATTGTAAATTAACTTTCATTCATTGCTTTCCAAGCATTTATAGTTATCTACGTGTCTATAACTGCAAAAATTGTAGATATTATCTGATACAAATTTTAAAGAAAAATATTTCAAGTGAGCATCTTTAGGATCTCTTTAAACATATGTACCCCCTTTTAAATATGTAACTTCTGTACATTTTAAATATCTATTTGAAAACTGAAAGGCCTATGATTTGTTGTTAAAAACTCCAGTTGGTTACAATTCGTTTAGTTTAGTAGTTGAATTTACAATACTAGATTTTTCATCCTGCTTAATTATACAACAAACATCACAAAATATTTTAATGTCCTCAATATGTATTAGTTAAGGACTAGCCTAGATTTTATGCAAGAATGTGTAAGTTAGAAATAAAACAATTAATAAATCCTGTTTATATCATGGCACAGTGTAACCCAGTGAAGAATGTTTATAGGATATATTAATATATATTTAATGTCTTACTTGAGAATTTTTACTTATGAGATGAATTTAGATTCTCAGGGGGAGTAGAAAAGTAATTACAGGTTCAACCATGTTGAAGTGATGATAGAGACTTAGAATATTCTATCAAGGACCATGATGGTCTCTTCATTTGAAGTTCAACTGTGACTTCATTGTGCCTGCCTATCCTTGTTTGCTGTGAGATCAGTATTTAGGTGTTTGAAAATCTAAACTGTAGTTTGTATATGCCACTTATAGTTCACTGTAGTCTCTTACCGTCAGCAGCATCATGTCTCAATACATGTATAATTGTAAGAACTGAAGTTCAAGCGAATGGAGAACAAGAGGCAGTGCGTGCCTAAAGTCCATGTGCTGGGGACCAGCTTCTCCAGCTGTCTGTGCCATGAATAATTTATAGCCACTCTGCAGGTCTTCACATTCTTCCTAATATTTGCCAATAATTGTCAAGGTATCGGGGACACAAGATGAATGTGCTCTCATTTGTATTTCAGCAAATTTCAATGATGACCAAAACTAATAAAGAGGCAATTTGGTAAATGTTGGAATTTTGTAATTTCTCTAGTTTTCTCTCTGACCCATCAAGCTAAGAGAGAGATTGGTGAAAAATCATTTAAATTCAAGTAGTTTTTTTTAACAATAAGAACAATTAGACAAATAGTAATGATTCTCAAAATAAGAATAAAATGAGCTATGTGCATAATCAAATAAAACATTACAAAAATTATAAGATAGTTTTGTGTTTAAATTCTAGTTCTATATGACAGCACCATAGTTAATAGAATACTTTGGAACTGCAAGCAATATTCTCCTAGACCATTGCATGAAAGATCTCAAAAAGAAGACATTTGAGTTGATATTTCATTGTCTAAATTCAGATGGCTGGCATATTCAAAACTTAAATACACACTAAACAAAGAAACTTAGTAATCCTAGATTTCCCCTACTGGTTTCCTGTATGTTTGTTCTCAGAATCCTGTGTGTATCTGATTAAATATAAACATAAAAAGTCATATAACTTAGATGTAGAAGGCAATTTTTAAATTTCTCTAGGGAAAACTATTTTTCAAGTATATAATTATATAATGCTAATAACCCTAAAGTACTTTCAGCAAGTTCCAAAGTTTATTCATTGGGTTTTCGACAGCTCCAAATTCAAATAGCTTAATAATGTGAACTAGTATCACATTCTTCTGATTGCAATATTGTAGTTGGAGTTTTCCTGCCCGGCCCACAGTCAGGACAAATCTCTCTTACCTGCCAGTCTCACAGTCGCTCAGACCCAACCAAGAAAGCACACAAAAACTTATATTGCTTACAAACAGTATGGCTGTGGCAGGCTTCTTGTTATCTACTTCTTCTATCTTAAATTAACCCATTTCGTTAGTCTATACTTTGCCACATGGCTTGTGGCTTACCAGTGTCTTTACATGTTGCTTTTCATGGCGGCGGCTGGCGGTGTCTCCTCCAGCCTTCTACTTCCCAGAATTCTCTACTCTCTTGTCCCGCCTATACTTCCTGCCTGGCCACTGGCCAATCAGAACTTTATTTACACAGAGCGATATCCACAGCACAATATTTCTCTGGATGTGCATTCTTTCAAAAACTCACATTGAACTTACTATTTGTCTAAGCCACCTCTGTAGCTTCAAGTATTTATCTGATACTCTGGTGTACCTTGGTCTTTGTGGAGAAGTAATATATTTATCTAGTAACACAGTCAGAAGCAGAGCCAGCTCTGACACTTCTCATGCTAACCATTATTTCAGTGTTGTAGATGATAAAAGCAAGAACCAAACAGTGCTCATCTACTGACCAGATATATACAAGAAGGTTTTATTCACAAGAGAGCACAACCTTCACAACAACTTCATGAGGTGGGCTTTATATCATCATCACATTGTGTGGATAACACAGGCTCAGAAGGGCTACAGCATCATCACCCTGCTGAGAATCATCTAAATTATTCATTATTATTACATACGTTTTGCTGTACTTGTGATTATCATTTCTGTTAGAAACATATGCACAAATAACTGAAATTAGCCTATCAGCAATTACATGATTGTCTTCACTTGAACTTCCTTCAGCACAGTCCAAACTCTGGCCATCAATGACTGTCTGGTACATTAACCACTGTTCTTATTTTTACCTTTTTTTTTTTTTTTTTTTAAACCGCATGTTGCTTGCCTCTGGGTCAAGGGCTCAGAAGATAGTATAATCATTAATAATAAAAAATAGATTATGCTCACTTTGGTGTTAAGTCTGGGATAGTTCCTGGGTTTAATTAAAGATGATAAATAATATATCGGCAATTTTCTAAGAATAATTGTTGGAATCATGAGAATACTCCTTATTGGGTGATTTCCCCTTTTCTTTCTGTTTCCCCTTGCTTATGATAATAAAAGAATGAGGTTACCAAGACAAAAGCAGAAGCTATAGCAGGAACTACATAGCAACTGCAGAAGCCGGAAATGACCTGTTAGCATGTACAAGCACTGTCTCTGATGCCTTCCAGGTATCCCATCCTTTGGACCCCAAAAACTGCTGAGGCTGGTCCCCAGCAAGTGGCACCCAACATGGGGCTCAAAGGAATCAAAGGGTAAGTATTTTGCTCGTGACCTTGTAAGGAAAACCTGATCCAATTTTCAGAGCTTCCATGAAAGGAAGTGCACCTTTCCTGGCAGCTCTTTTCAGTCTAGGAACCCAATGAAACTTGCAGCAATCACTCCAACCATTGCCACATCTTCTCCACACTCCTTCAGGAGGAATCAAAATGTCAGGATTAAAGTTGCCAACTCCCTTTCTTAGTGGAGGCCACCACTTTCCTTCTATACCAGGTTCCCATACTTTCTGTTTGTCATCCTATCTATTTGTTACTCAATCCACAGTCTTCAGCCAATACCCCTCAGGGTCTCAAGTTTTATACAATCCTCTGAAACTGAATTATCCATCATGGCCAAATTGAGTCCAGTGTGCTGGATACACATCATACCATGTGCTATAGTTGAAAACACATTCAGTACACCTTAACCAAGCCTGAAAAGCTTCTCCAGGCTGCAGGTTATTTCCCAAGACCTGAATAACTGCTTTGACCCCAGCCTGGGTGATCATCTCTGTATCATTTTCTGTGAAATTTGTTTCATTCCCATCCCATTTAACAGAAAGTACCATTGGTCTAGGAAATCAGGACATGAAGATCAGACAGAAGAAAAAGATTAGCATTATAAGAAGTAATTATATGGAGGAGAACAAGACATGCTCATGCCATAAAGCATGACCTCAGGACATGTAGGCATTTCTGCCTTGGCCACCTAGAGGCATGTGAAACAGGATATCTGGAGGGGAAGGCACAGAGGGTTGATCGTCCACAATCTCTGGTACCTCATCTCCAATCTCTGCTGGCAGCATATCAGGCATCTTATATGCTGTCTCTGGCATCATGGAAAATTTATCTACACTATTCAGCTTTGTTGGTTATTCAGTTACACAGCTTATTTACAAGTCATCCTTCTGGTAGAATTGTTTCAATAATCAAATAAGTTATATAGGAAACTTAAAGCCATTATGAAGTTTGGCATATCTTTGTAGATGGATCAAATAAATCTGATTTCCCTTGGTTTGCTTATTCCTAAAAGATCTTTTCTGTAAAAATAATTTGATGATAAAAATCTGTTTGAAAACATGATGGGAACATGTCCCATTGGTGAGAATGGGTACCATGAATGAAGTTTAATTGGATTAAGTTGAGCAGACTGACATTCATAATTAATTTAGTCCCATGATTGGTCTGTAGGGAAACTATCCCAGAGATAAGGATGGCTATGGTGAAACAGTGAGATGGAAACAGAAATCTACTTACTTCATATAGGGAACTGATGACAAACAAAAGACAGATATTACTAAAATCCAACTTTCATAACCCAACCATATTGGGGTCAATTATATGGATATGGGTGAGAAGTTACTTACAGAAGCAGAATTGTCTTAAAGTGCCACATCACCAAAGCCCACACAAACATAAGGAATAGCTCATAAGAACTGAAAACCTGGCTATAGCTTCCATGACAAATTTTTTTCTTCTTATTCCTTTTTTTTCTTAAATTTTATTTTATTTTGGAGGGTAGTGTTTCAAGGACAGAGGGCAGATATGGAGGGCTGGGAAATGAATGGGATCCAGATGCAAGATGTGAAAGACACAAAAATAAATAAAAGTTAAACAACAACTGCAACAAAACTGAAAACCTGGAGTGCACTGCACAGACTATAGGAAGCTGAACCCATTGGAGATTGTCCTTTCTAGGAAGTTTAATTGATTTGAGCCACTTCTGGGCAGCTTTGATAGTCTGAAAGAGTATTTGTCAGTAGTCCTTACTACTTATATATTCTTATGAGGGAGAAAGCCTAGTGAATTTGGTCAGTTTCAGGGATTTCCTGAAACAGTTCTAATATATTTTATGGCTGCATATCGAACCATGAAATTATGGTCCAGAGAAAATGTGGTATTTTCTTGTCAACATGGAACCCTTGAAAACGCTGAATAAAACCTAATGTTTTACAGATGTCATCATTTTGGATTCTGTTAACTGTATTATATAACAACTTTAAAAAACCACAATAACCCACACCTAAAACAGAAAAAAAAATTAATATAATTCTGAAAGGTTCAAAGCTTAGGGAAATTATCAATGTGAAAAAAATCACACAAAATGAAATTTAACAAAAGGAAGCCATGAAAGTGTATATAGAAGAAAATAAATCTCCATTATAATCTTCAGAGACATAGTAACAAACCTTTTGGAATTAAAAACATGAGAATTTGGTGGATAAAATATATCTACTTTCAATAACTTAAATTTATACAACAAATAACAACAATAGAAGTATGTCATCAAGGGTATATTTACGTGCTTTTCTGAAAAATTAAAAGAGTAATTTTAAATGAATTAAAATAAGATTTAGCATCACTGTGCCATCTTTTAGCAAAATAATGAATAATTATTAAATTATACAAAGATCCAAAATGGAAAGGAAAATATATTTATGGATGACAGGCTCCATATAATAAAGACAGAAATTATCCCTCATTTTCTACAAATAAAATGAAACATAAAAATATTTCTGAGAAAATTGATGATTTAACTAAGATTGCCTAGTAGAAGATAAAAAATAAAACATATGATTACTTACTATTATAGAAATGGAAGTACAATGCTAAAAATATTTTTAAATGACATAATGGGGCTGGAGAGATGATTCAGTGGTAGAGAATAGTAGTTGTTCTTGCAAGAGACCCCAGGTTTGATTCCTAGCCTCTATATGGTGCTCACAACTATATGTAACTCCTTAAACTGGTATGTATGCAGAGTTTATTTGGCAAAATGGCCACACCATAGGATTTCTATCTATTTTCATTAATTAAATATTGTTCCTCAAAAATAAGATGTGATTGGTCATAAGCAGCAATTGGACTGTGTGACTGTACAAAGTGAATGTCTTCTTAGGGAGTCAACTCACCCTTAAACACCTTCAGAATCTGCATTAGTCTTCAGCCAAATAATCCATGCCCTAAAATGCGGTTTTATTTTGAGCAATGAACAATCCAAATCCAGGTAATTTTTGCAGAGAAGTACCCATGTGATCTGTTTCCATGAAGCTTCTTGAGGTTTCCGAACATTTTCCTAGATGATTACACTGTCAAGGCAAAGAAACACTGCCAAGTCATTCCCAGTCTAGACCAAGAATCCTGTAGAACTGGAAATATTATGGCTCTTTCTTAAATTCAACTCACCATGTATATTTCCTGGACTCGTGGATTGTGCAGTGTTCTCAGTTCTGTGAGCTGTCAGAATTCTGGATGGAAACTGTAAAATTTATTAAAATGTGAAGAAACAATGTGAAATATAGGCAATGTGAAAACTGCTTTAGGAGATTTTTTACTGGAGAGTTTGCTTTCCTAAGATCTTACAAAAATGTTTTTTTTCTGTAAACTTATCTGATTCCTTGGAATACAGGTTTCCACTGAGTAAACAAACTTTAACTCTCGGGGACTTGTACCCCATTTTTAGTTGGGTAGCTTGCTTTGTCGATGTCTAGTTTCTTGAGTTCTTTATGTATTTTTGGAATTTAGCCTTCTGTCTGATGTGGAGTTGGTGAAAATATTTTCCTTTGAAAGAAAATGGGGGAGGAGTGGATCTGGGGGAGAGAGGAGGTGGAGGGAGGGCGAGCTGCAGTCAGGATGCAATGTATGAGAAAAGAATAAAAAATAAAAGTTAAAAAAATTAACTCATTTCATCATCCCAAGTCTACTAGAAAATCATTTAACTCAAACGCTTGAGGTTGAGCTGAAGTTTCCTTCCATGGAAATCTAGGGCTACACATCTTGGCATCATTCTGGGATGTGTTTCCTTTTACCAAGTTACTTAAATAGAAGATCTTACTAGGAAAACATAGAAAACCCACTTATTCCTATGTTGGCTCTTCTATCTCCATAATTAGCTTTTCTTTGTTTTGGCTATGGCTCAAATAAATCTTAGATTAAAAAGAAGTTCTGCCTATTTTTTATAACCTCCCCTTTAGAATGCATTGGAAGTCTATGATTGATATTATGACAAAAAAAAATGTTTAAAAACTTAAATTTACCTGTTGGGTATTAAGGGACTACCAAAAGATAAAAGTCATATGGCAGAATAAATATAAAAAAATATACATTTCACATGTAACTAGAAGGGATGATAGGTTTTCATACATATAGAATAGATGCACAGAACATGGAAAGTTTTTCACTAATTCGTCAATTCAGTTATTCAGCAAATTTTTGTAAATCTAGCTAAAATGTGAAAGTAGTAACACTAAGTCTACAAAGGAAAAGGTTATTCTCAGTTTGGGGGACTCAGTCTAGTCAGAGAAACTAAATTATCTCCTGGGAATTAGAGTGTCATGTGATAAGTGTTTGTAGGAACAGTGCAGAGGTAGCATTAGAAGATACAGATGAGATCTGGGGCAGACACAACAAGTTCTATAAGAAGGAACCAACAAGCCCTTGGTTCACTCTAGAAAGAAAAGTACAGTTTATCTGCATTCAAGATGGGGGTCGTTAGGGCCCTGAGAAACAAAAGTTAAATGATGTTAGATAGCCTGATGGAGAAAAATGAGCAAATGGTATGAGATAAAACTCAGTTAGGACATTTTCACAATAAATCCACATCATGACATTACTGTGTGGAACTGCTTGTTTTATTTGTTTGGCACTGATTCTAGGTATGACCTGATAGGGATTCTGGGGGTCAACCTGTCCTCCAGAAGCTCTTTCACTGTTTTGCCTGGAAAATGAATATACTTCCTCTATGGGTTCCCATCTCTGTTTAGTTAAGAGCTTGCCCTTTCAGGTTCTCTATAAACTTTCTTTTTTAATTGAGCAAATAAGCAGTCTGACTATTTCACAAGAGTATAAATTGTCCCAGTATTCCAACCACAGGGTGAGGTAGATTTCCACTCCATACATCAAAGACGGAGGGGAGTCTGTAAAGATGGACATTCCCCAACAGTTTGTTGTTTCTTAGCTCCTTCCCTTCACCAGCTTAGGCCCCACATCTCATGCCATTTTCTCCTGCAAGTATTGCTTAATAAATCACTTTCATAAATCCTCATCTCAGGCTCTGCTTCCAGGACCATAGCCAAGACGAGTGGAGTCTGTGTTTCATTCATCTTTGTGTCAAAATACCAAATAGTGGAGACACACCACAAGCACTGAAAAATGAATTGTTAAGTGAACGAACATGAAAGATGCTTGTTGTTGATGGGATTCAAGTGTACAGGATATTTGACATCAGGTAGTAGTTACTATTTATTGAATGTTTGCCACATCCCCAGAATTTTTTAAATTTCATTACATATATAATGTCATTAAAGTCCTTAAAGACCCCGTATGGGAGATGAAATGCTATCTACTTGCTATAGATAAAGAAACTGGATAAAGTGTTCAATTCAATTTATTTGAGAGTTACCCATAAATAATAAATAAAGGCTTACAAAATTCCATTTAAGTTTTTATTTTTAGTGGCTGGTGGAAAGCTGATCAGTAGAATTTCATTAATTATAATTCTTGAGAATTTGTAAGACTATTTTAAAAGTCTGAAATTCAGAGTGGAATGCATATGAGTTTTGAAAGTACTAACTCAGGAGCTAATTGAATTATGTGATTTATTAGAAAGACATTTAGAAATTAATTTGCATAAAATGTTTAAGTCTATTTAAGTTTAAGTCATATTTAAACAATTTCCTAGTTTGAGATCAGCCTAGTGAACGCAGTAAGTGCTGGGCTACCCATGACTGCATAGTGAGACTCTACTCAAAAAATAAAAAGAAAGAAAGAAAGAAAATATTTTTTTCTCTCCCAAACACAGGGTGGTAAGTTAGTTAAGTAGAACAATGAATGCTAATTTAGTATTTAGATTACATAAAACATAATTGGATTTACTATGTGAAATCAGACATGAGGGGTTTTGTTTTCTGCCAGAGTACGACAGTGCAGCACACTCACACCCCTGCCGCCCAAATGAGTTTTGAGCATTTTGTTTAATACTTCTGTCCTGACAGTGCTTCATGATAGAACCAACTATCAAGAATGCTGTTATAGACAGCCTTCCAGACCCCAATTTGAATGGAAAGTAGTGATGATTTTTTTTTGTATGTGAAATAGTCTCCACAACACTTAAGATACACAGTATGTGAAGAAGTACATGCTTATCAAGGCAACACCAAAGGAGTAAGTGTGCTTTGAATGTAGACACATGTTTTGAATTCACAGTAATTGAGATGCCATTTAAAGAGAATGACAGTTATTAGCATCCACTTCCAAAGCCAAATCCTGCAGAAGTTTTCCTCATAGCTTCTAGCATAGTTGTGTTATGAAATGGATCTCTAAAAGAGAAAAATAATCTTACTGACAAAACACCATTATAATTTTATGATTTCTAAGACAAAATGTAAATCCATAGGGATCTAAAACATAAGTTATCCATTCATAGGAGAAACTAGTGGACAACCCCTACATGAATTAAACAAATGGAAACACAGTGTTGAAATACATCAGCATACCAGTGTCATGTGCCAAACAACATTCCCCTAGAAATTTCAGGATAACTTTTAAATATTTCTGTGTTGGTAGGGAATGCAACTTGGTTAAAAAAGATTCTCAAATGGGTATAAGAATTAGCTGTTGAAGCCTGGCACATTCAGTTGAGGCAGGACCAAGCCAAGCCACTCTCCACTTTATCAGGGGTGAGGGAGGGGAGGGGAAGTGGGGGAGATCAGGAAGAGGGATGAGGGGGGGATCTGTGTTTGGTAAGTAAAATGAATAAAAAAGAATTACCTGCTTAATTCAATGAACTTCTATGTAGTTAAAATATAAGCATTCTGGTTGGAAGCTGTGGAGTTTCACATTAAATTTTACACTCACTGTATTGTACAGACTTTGGGATTAATTTTTGTGTGTGAATTTTTGTTTGTTTGCAACTTCTTATAATAAATTTTATGCCATTATTTAAATTTTTTAAATTACCTGGCTTGATCTGAAATTATTTTGGTCAGTATGTTTGAAGTGATAGCACAAATTATATATTTCTGTTTAGTTTTAAACCTTCTGTGATTGATTTGTAAAACTATATTTGGAAACCAGGTGCTAGGTGTTTAACACATCTATAAATGTTTCCAGTTGTGGTGACAATCATGTTGCACCATCCAACTACTAAGATAAATGATTATCAACATATCTGAGAGTAATTATGAATATAAGCATGCAGCATCTCTTTAACCCTCAACTTCAGGCAAGTTCCTCTTGGTTTGTGTTGAATATTGAACTGGCTTTGATCTTAGGGGCCTTGTAAGACAGCAGTTTCATATCTGAAAAAAAAAAAAGGATCTTTAAGCCTAAACATGCCTATTCCATTGCCCTGAGGCAAAATATGTTCAGGTTTCAGGTGGATTAAACATTGATTGAAAGGAGTACCGTGCTTACTGTAAAATTCTCATTATTTTAGTGAGCTGAATCTTAGTAGCTAAGGAAAGCTGAAGGAAATACATTTTATCTCAGTACAGTGCACATAAAACTAGATCTTACTGGTAGCTGACCATAACACCACTATAAGAATTTCAGAAATAAGTTGTGAGAGGTTTTTATGGTCAAACATTCATTTTTAATGGACGTGTTTTATCTGTTGTGATGGTATGCATTGCAATGTAGATTTCCCCCCCCCCACACACACACAAACAATTTTGCCTTTTAAAAATCACCCCTCTCACACTTCAAAAAACAATGGGAAAGCTCTAATCTACTTGTGATTTATTGTAGTAGATTGTTCTGGGATGTAAAAATCTCAGAGGTTCCAAAGGCACAATTCAAAATATTGATGTAGGTGCTGAAAAGTAATGATCCAGCTCTCTATGTGAAAAATCCTCCTGCAAATCAGTTGTTTCCTAATTTTTGTTTTCAACAAGAGTGATGGACGATCACCTGGATATGTCATTGGGGACTTTATTAATAATGATTTTTTATTTGCAGTCACCTGTAATTTTGGGATATAGTAGATAAGTAGTTTAAAGGACTGAGTTATACATTTTCTTATCTATTTGTTAATATGAAGAGAATATGACATACACACTTGCAGAAATGGCCATATGAATCTAAGTACAAGTAATATTTCTTTGTAAATTTCAGTACACACTTCAAAATAATGAGTCCATTCATATGATATGCAAGGATAAGTTGCTTTCATAGTCTGTAACTATTCTAAAATATAGAGCAAAATTAGAGTTTACAATGTCTACATGTGAGTGTTTGTTTTGAAGATAAGGTCCTTACAACAGTATAGATTCTATTACAGTGTTGTGTTCCTTGACCTGTTTAGGACAAATTCAATGTCTTTCACTAGTGTCTTTTGTTTTCAAAATGTGCACTAGGTTTTATTAAGTTTGGGCATTAGTATACACATTATCATAAAAAGCCACTGTATGCAGACCCAAATATTTTACATTGATCTCACAGCAGTAATGTTTTGATATGCACTGATTAGTAGTTAATTTTTTTTGGGGGGGAGGAGAGTGTTCTATCTCCATAGATAACCTTGTTATTTATAATTAATGAAAGTCCTATTTCTGTTTTAAGAAAAATTTCTCCACTGGCTTGCACTGCCTGGGCATTCCAGGTAAATGTGGAAAGGCTTGGATATATTTCATAAAATCCAGAATGTGTTTTGGCTTTTGGTTTTTGGTAGGAAGATTGATTCAGATGTAAACATTCTTTTGCAGTCCCATTGTGCATGGTGGGGCTTTTAGACATGGAAGAAACTTGGCTTTTATTAATTGGTTTTGTACCTATCAAAAATTTCATACAATGAGTATTTTTTATAAAGTGTTTACTTAGCGTTGATTGCTACTTTGATTTTAATCTGTGAATAAACATCTTTAGTCAAGACACAGGTTTATTTTAACATAACACTTGTTATAGTCTATAAAATACTTATACTTTCATAGAATGTATAATATTGGTATAATAATTTTTTTATAAATATGGAACAATTTATCATCATAGGATCCGAATTCAGAGTCTGTTTTATTTCAATTACTTATTATTCTGGAAAAGGCAAAGTCATAATAAAAATGAATTATATACTTGGGGATCAAGAATAAAGCAATGTGAGAATGGGAAAATATTCTATTTTTAAAAATAACAATTGTAAAGATTTAAATAAAGTGTTGAAACTGTGCAATCTGTAGTGGTATTTGCTCTGCCCATGACTGGGCTAGCCAGACCAAAAGAGGCACTGCTTCTTGCCTGGTTAAGGGATTTCTTGACTTCTTGCCTGCATATGTGACCACTTGCCTGAGTGTGTGACCTGTTAAAAGAAAAGAGAGTAGTCAACACAGGCTGGCACACCGAGGTGAGGGCAGGACCAAGACCCTCCCTGCTGGATCATCGCTGAGTAAAGCATTGCACCATAGGGAATGGGCTCTAAAAAAGAAGGAATGGGGTTGGAATGGGGGGAGGAGGTAGGGAGGCATGGGAGAAGGGGAGGGAGGGGGAATAGGGGCTGGTATGTAAAATGAAAAAAATTTAAAATAAAAATTAAAAAAGGAAAGATGGAGGTGTCACTCGGCTCTTCTTGGCGTGATTGGACACCAGAAGGCCAGGGTCATTGCCTCTTGGGCAGAACAGAGGACGACTTCAGATGTTTACTTGGTTCTGTGTTCGTGAGTGTATTTCCCCAATTTATATCTTAAAAAAAAAAATCACAATTACCCATTAAACATAACAGCAATCTGCACCATTCTGCAAAAATGATGAATGTTACGCAACAAATTATCAATACATAGAATTTTTTAAAAAAATGTGTCACACAGTTAAATATCAACATTATGTTTTAGTTAACTTTAAAAAGTGTTTTTAACCTGAGTGGGAGTTATTTCAAAAGAAAAGTTTTGAAAATGTGCTGGATTTGACATGAGAAATGAATATGAATCTCTGTTCTGCCCATCTGTTCTTTGGTCTTAGATGAGACACTTACCTTTCCAGAACAAGCTCATTTCTAGCAGGAACCTTCCTCTCCATCATCTAGCTCTCTTAAAATTTCCATTAACTGCTATTTGAAAATATCGGGGCCAGGGAAGCAATTACAAAACTATCCATCAGACTTGAATGTGACATGCTGTCAAGTATCTTCTTCATCTCTTTCTTAGATAAGGCCACTAGGAAGCCTTCACTGAGAGGGCAGCGTCA